>NW_010303502.1:0-6160 GCF_000700745.2 Antrostomus carolinensis
AAACCTTGCCATGCAAACCCAATACACAGACATATTAGTAACAATTATTTTTCCGAATCCCTTTTTAGTTCCTTCTTTTGTCTTAGCATAAGAATGCATCTGCAAGAAGAAGGAAGGATGACAAATATAAGCACTGTTTTGAGACTTCATAATATTTAACTACCTAGCCATTAAAGCTAAGTACCGATGTTCACTGGCCTGCCCTCCAGTGTTTCTTATTTCAGTTAACTGATTCAACCCAGTCACCGTTAAAGTTAGTGGTCACTAGATTTCACTTGCTACACTATTTTGGGGATAGCCTAATACTCACATTCACATTGGGACAAACACATTCATTGTTAGTCAGTGCTTATTGGACTATTTGTGGAAGCTTGTGAACATGTATGAATGTAGGAAAATATCTGTTATATGTCTACCTGTGTCCTTTTCATTGACTTGGAAAACATTTTAGAGGCCTTTTTGCACTTGCTTCTGATCTGAGATCTAAGACCATGGCAGCAGCTGTATGTCAAGGGAATGCTCAGTGAGCACACAGAAAGAAGAACTCGGAAAGAACGACAGGACACTAGATACATATTTCTTCTGTTAAAACTACAGGAAAACTTAGAAAGCTACAACAGAAGTAAAAAGAAAAAAAAAGTGAAAAAAGTATACTCAGGTTTTTCTAACTTATTTCCTAAATTTACATATTTGGATCCATTTAACTGCCATTCAAGGCAATTAAAAGACTCATGAGAAATTCAGTGAAATTGAACATCAAAGAACTAGCCCTTTATAAGCCTATTCTGTTCAGCATTTTTATTTCAGAGTCATATTTCAAACTGCTAATGTGACATGGCCACATTTGTGTTTAAAAATACCCTTACCTGTTCTTAACACAGGTGTAACATAGAGATGTAGTGAGAGGTGCAAATATACCCCTGAAAACATTCAAGGTCAGGTTGGACGGGGCTCTGAGCAACCTGATCTGGTTAAAATGTCCCTGCTCACTGCAGGGGGGTTGGACTAGATGCCCTTGAAAGGTCCCTCCCAACCCAAACTATTCTAGGATTCTATGATCTCTGCCTGAAGATGAAGGACAAAGCTTGCTTTACCCATTCTGATGGAACAACATTTACAACTCAGGACCATGGATATGGTTGTACTTATGTTCTGCCTTAGAACATTGCACCCACATCTCAATTCCCAGTAAGGTCTTCCCATGCAGTCTTGTACTTAGATTAAACCTCTTCAAACAGATACAACTCCTTTTGTTTTAGGCTACTACATGGCAGCACGCTGCAGAGAGATGGAGCCTGGCAGGTTTGTGTACATACCAGTAACATATCTAAACAAGCATGTAACCTATACCATTCACCCAAAGCTGCGCAGGTCTGATCCTGAACTCACAAACCCAGCTTAGTCAACTCTAGTGAGCTCACCAGCCTGAATGCAGTGCCAGGCTAAAGCAGCCAGGCTCTGCTTGGAATTGAACCGGTGCATCCTCACAGCATCGCTCTGTTCTGAGCGGGATTACTCACCACGGTGGTGGGTAACGTGGCACACTCCATTTCCAAGTGCAGCCATTTCCTCATCACCCGATGCCATCATTCTTCATGTGAGGACAGTGCTGCTGCCACTTGGTAAATACATAGGGAAGAAAGCTACACGTGGGCAGTCATCTGGCAGCATAAGCAATCCTGAACACTGAACAAAAGAAATGAGCCAAACAGCCATTTGGTATTTGAACAAAGGACTGCTTGTTATATGGGTGGTTTTGGACAGTGAATACTAAATTGTCCCTAAAATATTTTAATGAGTCAAAAACTGGTACCAAGCAACATGAAGAGTTAACAGCCAAAAGCCAGTTTACCTAAACCCTTACGTACATAAGTTTTATCCGCGTTTTATTTATGGAAATCCTGATTACACTGAGCAAATCCTTATTTTTATGCAAAAAAACCCAGGCATGTAAAACGATCTATGCCTGAATGTTTGACTCCAAAAAATGAAGAAAAAGATAAAGTAAGAGAAAAGATCTGGCAATATTTTCAAGTTATATGCAGCAGGTAAATTCCCAAATAAAAACAAAAACTCCTCACAATAGGAACCAAGGAAAAGGTAGCACTAAAACTTCTTAACCTGCAGCAATATTGTCAGGGATGTCACCCACAAGTACTGATTAGGCTCTGACAAACAAGGTTATCTTTTCGTTCACATTCTGCTACCAACGATGTCTATTCGCTTTAACTGTCGAGAGGCAGACACCCTTCCTGATTACAGGGCTATAATACTTTTCTTAATTTAACATGCTTGAAGACAATTCTTCAGGCTAACACAAACCTTTGGTACCTTTAAAGCAACTACACCTTCACTGACTATAAATAAGTAGGAAAAAGGCCTATTTGCAATTGTATTTATTACAAGGCAAAACTAAATAAGCACCAAGTTGAAAAACAAACACATAATTAGAAACACTGTTCTCAACCCTAACTCTTGGAGCTAACAGTGGGGACAGAAAACCTTCAGGATAACTCCACAGGAGAAAGAAATGAGCTCATTGCCCAGCAGGTACTTAATGGTGACTTGACTCTTGAGCTGCTTTCCTGCTCTCCAATCTCCAAATTTTATGGGCTGCAAAAATAGACTGAAAGTCTTCATTTTCTCTTTCTAACATATTTTTTCTCCTTGCCTCTTACCAGCAAAAAAATCCAATCTAGCTTCTTGATTTTTTAAGAGCACTTTAGCTGAGCCTAAGAGATGTGATAGTTCCACCAAAGCATGGTAAAATTTAGCAAATGATCAATAGATACTTACATACCTACACAGTGTTTGCAACAATGTACTGCTTCTTCAGTCTGAATTTAAACCTCTTTTCTGAGTGCTAAAGATGGACCCCATAACAGAGGATCCAGGCAAACCTCGCTTTCAATCCTTTTTAGTATGACAAATCCTCTAAAGAATGAGTTCCTTCTTGAATCAGCAGGGATTCACAGATACTCACTCTCTTCCCAGGCTTCAATCCTTCCAACCTAACCTACGCTTTTCACCAGTTTTCTGTGTTTGAAATAAATCTTTAGCAGCCCTAGTATGGCAAAGGGAGAGGGGAAAGGAAAAGCTTAGGAAAGGGTAATTCTTAATTTCTTATCTGACTAATATTGCAATTAGTCCAAACCAATTGCAAGACTCCTGAAGAGACAACCACTAATTCCCTTCGCAGTCCAGCAACAAGGCCTACTTGTTCCATCAGATCATTCAGATTGCATTGCAAAAGGACACATATAGGTGAACCCAGGGAGCTGATTTGTAATCCATGAAACACTCAGGAATAAGAGCTCAAACTGCAAAATGCACTATTACTTTTTAAGTGCCCTCTAGATTTCTCCATGTTACTCTATTCAGAGAGTAACAGAGATCCTCTGTCCTTCAGAGTTCCTTTGGTGATTTAGGTACACTTCTAGGCTTCTTCAATATAGCACACTCTTCTCCTTACTCATGAAATACACTGAGCACAATAAAAGTGACTTAATGCATTTCTAAGTATGGGAATATAGAAAAAGTGGTATTTGTTTTGCACTCTAATTCCCTAAAAAAATCTGATTCTGTTCAGAATTTTTACAAAACCTCTCCTATGGCCAAAGTTTGGTAACTATTTAAATATCTTGGGACATATCTTCATGACCCTACACTGCAAGTGAACAAGACTCATAGGATTGACATTTTACTGTATCCAACAAGTGACAGGTTGACCCAACAAATTAAGTTAAAAGTAATGTGCTTTTTTCAAATTTCAAATACTTGAGAATGTAAAAGAATAAATTTCTCCTATTACTAGAATATGTTTAATGTTAGAAGTTCATACTGACATATTTAAGTACAATTTTAAAGGCCAATAAACGCTCAGCTTCCTGCACGTATCACAATTACAAAAAAACTTCTGTGCTACATCATTTTGTGAAGATTTATTGAAGAAATAGCTCCGAGTTTGTGCAACATAAAATGTCTCATATAGTACATGTGGGGGTAGCACTGCCTCATACGGTATTTCCTGCTCCATGCACACCAAGGACAGAAAGGCACATAGGGGAAGCAGAGGTGAGATGTGAGGGCTGGTTAACGAGTCCAGGGAGTGCTTCTGCCACTCAACAACGAAAAGGACGGTCTGAGGGAGCCTGGCATTCCCCAAGCCCAGCGGCTGGTCTGAGTCACTCGTTGTCTGGAGAAGAAGCCATGCCCTGCTTCCAACCCATCTTCCTGATAACCACAGCTACATGCCTATATATTAATTTTAGCCCAGTATTGGTGAATTACTGCATTTGCTATCATAACGACACAGATAATTGTACTACTGATCTGTATTTGTTACTCTATTGTTAATTAGAGACAAACTGTTTATCCCTAAAGTTGATCTGGTGTCTGTTACTGTATCCCAAACTTATAAAAACTTGTCAGGGCCTCCTTAAGCCCTTACAGTACAATACACCTGGTGCTAGATACAGGCTGTGATTTTGGTCTGTTTATTTATGGTCCTATATGCTTCCTTTGAAAGACTGGTGTATGGTGAGTAGTATGAGCGGTCACATTGTGAGGAAAAAACTGCACAGGTTTCTGTGCACAGAGCTGGTCCCACCTCAAATGTGTAAATGTTACTGATGCATTAATTTGTCTATGCATACATGATGAGGGAGTTGTTATCATTTCGCCTTGTGAAAGAATGGACCAGTTTAACAGCCCAAAGATTAATCCAGAGCAGTATGCATGCAAAAAACCTACCCTTATGGTCCTGCTTTTGTCATATATTAATACACTCTGTCCCTGTATACGAACAAATAAACTGATGAAGTCTAAACCAGATTATAATACAGCAGTTTTGAAAGTGGAGTAGAACATATTTTTTCTCCACAGTGAACAACTTGGATCATCTTCCCTGAAACTCTATATTGCTTTGGTATTTTATTTGGATAACAGTAACCTTAATATATTTTATATGAGTTCATAACCTGGAGGTTAATTACCATTCACCAGAAACTGAAACAGTGTTATTCAGGTAGTTCTGTATTTCTATGTAGCAATAACCTGAAGAGTCACTACATGAAAATGGTATTGCAAATGCAAATACTGTTGTCTTCCTCCAATCTCCAGGATAATATTTAACCTGCTTTCAAAAAAATGGCAATATTTTTTAGGGGAAACATGATTTATATTAATGGAAACTGGATGTAAAATTTGAAGATAATTTGAAGATGCCTATTATTATTTTTGCATCACCCATAAATGCATTCAGATGTATCCATTACGCTTGGAGGAGTCCAGCCCTCTGTCACAAAGTTAATTTAAATTTTAAAAAAGTAACAGCAGAAATGAATTTAGGCACTAACACTTAAGGTTGCATCTCAGAATACAGTTCTAAGTCACTGGGACTACACCTGTACTAGTAATCCAACCAAATATGGACATGACCTTAAGCACACACCCATATTCCTTTTCATGGTTTCAGCCCATGTCAATTTACATTCTCCCAACCAATGCTTAGACACAGCTCAGGAGATATGGAAAACCAGGACTGTTCCCCATGGGTAACAAAAATTAGAACACCATGTTGTATCTGCCCTGGAGACGGAGGATGCAGAGACGGCAGAGTTGCTGAATGCCTTCTTTGCTTCAGTCTTTACTGCTGGTCCTCAGGAATCCTGGACTCTGGAGGTAGGAGAGGAAGTCTGGAGAGGGGAAGACTTTCCCTTGGTTGAAGAGGATCAAGTTAGAGACCATTTAACCAAACTCAACACCCACAAATCTATGGGCCCTGATGGGACACACCCTTGAGTGCTGAGGGAGCTGGCAGATGTTATTGCAGAGCCACTCTCCATCACCTTTGAAAGATCATGAAGAACAGGAGAGGTGCCTGAAGACTGGAGGAAAGCCAACGTCACTTCAGTCTTCAAAAAATGGCAAGAAGGGGGACCTGGGAAACTACAGGCCAATCAGCTTTACATCTATCCCTGGGAAAGTGATGGAACAGTTCATTCTGGAGGCCATCTCTAAGCATATAGAGGAAAATAAGGTTATCGGGAATAGTCAACACAGATTCACCAATGGAAAATCATGCTTGACCAATCTGATCACCTTCTATGATGGCATGACTGACTGGGCAGATGAGGGAAGAGCAGTGGATGTTGTCTAC
>NW_010303503.1:0-70017 GCF_000700745.2 Antrostomus carolinensis
GGGGGAGGTCCCCTGGCCCCCTCTGACAGATGACGGGCGAGGACGCCCGCGCCCACGCGTGATGAAGCGTGGAATCCGCTTGCAGAATCCCCTTGCGGGATCGAGGTCTGTGTGTTTCAGTGGAATGTGTGTACTTGTGCGTTTGACATGTCTGTCTGCTGAGTACATTACACGGCACTGCTCACCTCAGCTTCCTCACAAAGACTTCCCGCGCTGAATCGTAGCTAAAAAGCCATGTTAAGCCTGTTTTCCTACCGGGGTACTTCCCGTTTACACTGTCCTCAGGGTGTCTGGCCTCTCCATCAATAATACACCAAGAGAACAAGTCATAAGTAATCTAGTGCTGTACGGTATTTAAAAGGGTTGTAGGGCGTATTGCTGAAATGCTGAGGTGAAGTTTGGGGAATGGCCCAGTAGCTTGGTATTAACAGAATTCTCTGGTTACTCTGTCTCTTGTACTTGATTTTCAGCCCTACGTCTTTCTGTTTGTAGGTTCACGAGGAGTTTGGGACTGTGGAGACCAGGTACTCAGCGGTTGCCAGTGCTTCATGTCACTCAGCAGTGACATTTAATATTGGTTATGGAGGGTTTCTGGCAGCATAGCTCCCCTAGGCTAAAGAAAAAGTGATACAGGGCCCAAAAACGGCAGGGGCCGGCTGTACTGCAGGTAGAGGCAGGCTGAGCTCGCTGTCAAAGTGCTCTCCCATTTGAATGGCAGAGGTCAGGTATACTTCTGTTTAGTACTAATGACCTTACCCCCAAGATCATGAAAACCAGAACAAAAGTGGGATTCATTGAGTTTGCTTTCTGGTTTTGATACTTTATATTTCATATGCTTTCCTGTGGAGTCCTTAAGGCCTGAAATTTTCTGGCTGTATACTGTATCAATACTGCTGTGTCAATACATGCTGTATCAAAATGCTGAACAGTTCAGCAGCACTGTGTGGAGCTCCATGTGCTGTGGACAGACTCTTCAACACATACATCATGGCTTTAGAGTACTGCCAGGCACTGGCATTTCCTGTGCTTTAACTTTGTAAAACAAATGCAGGAGGATAATCACAGGATTCCAGGATCTGGGCCTTTAAAATAAATGGCACTTGGTATTGTGAGCCTCCCCTTAAGGGTACAAAAAGAGTTAACAACTTGGCTAAATTTTAAGATTCTGAATAAATCCCGAAAGAGAATGACCTTTGTTGCAGGTGTGGTACCAAGGGCAAAGAAAGATTGCTGGGCCATAGTTACTCCCTAGGAATGGAAGGATTATTTTGTTTGAGAGGAGTTTATTCAGAGTTCTGGTAACTCATATTTAGAGCCTCGATGAGGAAGCCTCCACAGCATTTGTGTGCAGAAGTGTATAGTTGTGCAATTTCAATTAGTACAAAGAAACTGTCTAAATTCCTACAACTTGTGCTGGAAACACACTATCATTTGCAAGGCGATTGGAGCAGACAGCTGAGCTCACAAGGTTATCATCTGCGTCTGTTCAGACGATGGCCTCAAACCTTGTATTGGCTAACATTTTTAGCTCTGCTAAGTAAACCCATGTGAGATAAAAGTCAACCCACGCAACAGGTTTTATAGTTTGCTTTAAATCAGCTGTGTTTTGTGAACACTGAATGACTTGCTTCTATTTCATATATTTCCTTTAGCACTTCAAAATGAATTTAGGTTGTGTGAAAGGTGCTTGACTGACAGTTCTGGAAATTGAACTCCCATGTTTAACCCCAGGCAGGGCCCAGCACAAGCAAGCTTCCCAATGCTACCAGGGAGGAAGCTTTGCTGGGCTGAGGATAGTCCATTCACTTATTTTCTCATGTCAGCAAAGGCAGGATTTCCTCTTTCTTCACTGCACCGTCGTTTCTGAGTCTAGGCATTAAAACTATGCCTTGAATACTAAGACCGCGTGTTTAATTCAGAAAAAGCAAGTATTTAGTAAGTCATCTGCTTTTTAAAGCATCATTATTCTATTTCAGCCTTAAATTAGTTAGGCAGTAGTATGGAAAGCTAATGGTCTTTACAGCACACTTGCTCTGTTTTCACCAACTTTGCCTTATTATCTTTATTGATTTTTGTAAACAAATTCCTTTATGCTTTTAAGATGCAGCTCCTGTTTGTGCAAAATTGCAGGTGTTGAAGCTACAAGCAGAGACAGAGTGTGATGTCATCCTTCAAAGTGCACGTGGAACAGATGAAGAGAAGCTGTGTAAGTCCTAGACTTCCAGGAATGAATGCCAAAGCATTTTATTGAATTTGCTGTTAAGAGTAATTGTTGGCTGACAGTTGCGTAAGTTTTATGACATTATCTCTTGAACTTAGTCACAAGACAGACTGATACCAGCCATGAGGTCAAGAATGTGGTTACATTGCTCCCCATTCATGCAAGATACTGTGATGACAAAAATATTTATAGTGGTGTGTCTTTTCATTGCTGCACCATTGTAGATGAACTGTGTTATTCTGACTATAGTAGCTCCAGATGACTCATGTCTCCCATTCTACATCTGAGTTCTTAAAGGATAATAGCTGTGGGAGAGGTTTTTGTTCTGCAGAGAAGTGATACAAATCTGTTCTGTGACAGTTGATGCATTTGTCCTCTTCAGCACCTGCTAAACATATAGGGTGAACTTTCTGGAAGTTCTAACACCTGTTTTCAAACAGTGCCTGGGAGCATTAGGTCTCATTGACAGTTAATAGAGCATAGACCTTTGTGCTGTGGTGGAAGAGGGGAATGTTTATGCATTCAGTTCTGCTAAGTGAGCTGTGGTGACAAGGGAGGTCATATGGGAGGTGGCAATGAGCAGGTTGGTGAAGTAATGTTCCTGGCCTTTCCAGCTAGGCCTGGAAGCCAGTGGCTCATTATGCCACAATTTATTGAGATGGTTTTAGTATTTTACTCTCTATAGTTTTAGGGTTATGGCTGCGGTTACTGTAGCTCTTTACTGGCATGTTGGATAAGAACATCCTTCAGATAGTGGCACTGCATCATTGAGTATTCTCTGACTCTGCCTACAGCCTCCAGCAGGCTGTGGCCAGCTCTGGCTTACATTCCTGTACCTTGTCATTTGGTGTTAGGGCAGGTTCTCCACATCTCTGTGTGGCAAAGATCGTACTCTGCCCTTGTGGCTGCTTCTTTGTCCCAAGAGAAATCAGAATCACAGTGATTTAGCTACTGAGGACTTTCAGAGTATTTCTTAGAAGGCTTTATTATGGTTTTAAGCTGTAATACAACAAATCATTCCAGAGCAGTGAGATGTTTTAGTTCTTTCCTATGAGGTTTTGGCAACCCCACACCTAAAACACTATACATAATTCAGTGGGAGTTGTGAGCAGTAACAGCTGAATAAAACATCAGAAAGCATGCTATACCTTTTGCTGAAAGTTTATGTCATCTTTATAGGCTGTTATAATATTCTAAATGCTGAAGCAATCACCACTGTGAATCACTTTGTGTTTGTACTAGACAAATCCTCTGTGTAAGACTGGTGAAGGTTGGTCTGGGTAAAGATACTGACTTGGGAACTCCATGAGAAAGAATTTAGCTGTCAGATAGTTGTAACAGTGAAATATTTTAGCCCAAGTAGAAATACTACTTAGGTTGTGGAAGTGCCAAACCTGTAATATACAAAAGTAATGCAGAGGGAATTCATTCCAAATTTTGGCAAACCTACCTGATTCTCCTATTGCTTTGGGACTCAGAAATACCAGGAGTGAAATGACAGCAGAATTCCTGAGGTCTAGTGGTTCTAACAAATGAACTTTTGTTAACTGTGCTTTAACAGACAGTTTCTGTTTATCCAGCATCACTCAAAATGGTGTCCTCATACAGCTCCTTCTTTTTAAGTAAAAAAGCTTACA
The DNA here is from genome assembly GCF_000700745.2 of Antrostomus carolinensis. Taxonomy (NCBI): domain Eukaryota; kingdom Metazoa; phylum Chordata; class Aves; order Caprimulgiformes; family Caprimulgidae; genus Antrostomus; species Antrostomus carolinensis. Next base: position 3,859 of record NW_010303503.1, read on the forward strand.
ACCAGGTTGGACAACCTATGGAGAATACACTCCAAAGAACACTGGAAAGAACAATAGTGCTATGGAAAGAGGATAGAGAAGGCAAACCTTTTCCCTCTTTAATTTTCACAGTTACATTAAACATAGTCAGTGAATACATTTAGCCACACCCAACTAGTCTTTTGGAAAGCACAAAATTTGTCAAGGAAAGCTTATATGACTTTATAATTAAACAAAAATGATCCAGGTAAAAAAGGATCATTAAGTAATATAAAGTGTTAAACTGTCTGAAGTTTATCCATCTTTGTGTTCAGGTGTGAAACTGAGGCAGAGCAGGAACTGACCAAAAATTCCTATCCTATCCTTTTTCCGCACTGTAACTACAGAGCTCAGGGATGGATTTGCTATGGAGAAGGAGAAGGGACTAAGTCCCTCCATTGTGTGGAGCTGTGTGGTCCTGCAGTATTTGGTAGAAAGATTGTGTCCATAGAGTCTTCCGCTGCGTAGCCTGAGTTACAGAATTTAATCCCTCCTTGAAACCAAAGTGGATTGCAACAATGCATAGTATTTGCAGTTGCTTACTCTCCAATACGGAGGATTTGCAGCAATGTAGCTGCATTCCTAGCAAATCCTCTGGGTAACAAGCCAAGGCCTGTGATACCACCTGGACTTAGTTCTCAGCAACCTTTCGCCATAACCTTTCATCATACAGTGAATGTGAAGTGCTACCAAACTAGAAGAACACATTTTCCCTCTACTTTGGAAAGTGTAAGTGATCAGAGGTAAGTAATGGAGAGCAGGCCCATAGTGAATTAAATGCTGGTTAGATGAAAATGTACATTGGATTTAATCAAATTATTTGTTTGCCAGCCCAAATTCTTCTGGTGACCATCTGTTTCCAAGAAAAAGATATCATTTTATTGCCCTCCCTAGGTTTAGCAAAATTCAAATGTCAGTTTGTTTTGTGTGCTTTCATTCCTGATCTTGAAGTCTGGGACCAGTTAGTAAGGTGAGAATGAGCACACTACTTCTACCCCTTATAATCCAGGACCAAAATCCTCTTGAATAGTATGTGTGGGAGTCTCTCATAAGCATCACTCTCACATAAGCATGTTTTTTATAGTGACTGTATATGTCGGTTCAAATGCTGGTTGCTGTAAAAGAACTCTGGAACACATACTGGAGCTGCTGTGCTTGCTCCCTCCCACCCCCCCACTTATCCTGTTCTTAAGTTAGAACAAGCAATTAGGAATGTGAAATATGACTTTGTTTCTATCCTCACAAATACCACTCACAGTACCAAAGAACTTTGGCCAAAACAAGCCAGTCTGTCTAATTACGGGAAAAACAGTGTCTTCTGATACCTCAGATTATGATGTACATGCCAAAATGGATACACACATATCTGAAATGGCAACACAGGCAATTTTAATAGTTCTTAAGCTGGTACAGTATGTTATTATAATTAGATTTAGTTGTTGGGTGTTTAAACCTCATGTAAACATCCTTTTCCAGACCTGGAATAGGCTGCTATCCATAAAAGGAAATTTAACTATAAATACTATTTCTTCATGCTGTTCAATCTACTTACTGTCTGTTTTCACTTCTTTATTCTGTCTCCCATTTGTCAGCTAAAATAAAATGTGGGTGTTTATATAAAATTTTTCAACAAAAGTTTTGCCTTTTAAAAAGGTCCAAAACAAAACCTCAGGTTTCTGTACTACCTTCTGCCATGTGCTCTAAGTATCAAGATTCCTCAGAAGCCAAAGCCAACAGAGCACAAAGCCATCTCTGAGAAGGCAGAGGACCTGGGTGTTGAATAGGACTTCTCCTTTGCTGCATATGCTGTTGGAATCCCTAATTTGCTGTTAGTTTATGAGATTCTAAAAACCAGTAGCGTTTGGTGGAGAAATTACCTTGCAGTGTATCACCAGGCTATGAGCTATGACAAACAGTCTTTGTATCTGGATTCAGATTCTGAACTCTTTGTTCTAGCAAGATGTTGGATCAGATGAATGTCTCCAAATGGTCTGGATTTTAATTGCTTGTGGAGCTGGAGAGCAAAGAAGGATCAAGAAAGAGGGTTATGATTATTGTATTGCCTCTACATTTGAAGATTGTGGTATACTGCATGAGAAAACATTCAGATTTTTTCTGTGCATTTTCCAACAGGAGAGCTATTGACAAGATGCCAGGTACATTTAAATGAACCCATTAAAATATAAGAAAATTTGAAAATATGGAGAAAAGGTAGGGAAAACTGAGTATTACTTTCAAATTTTCAGATTTACATTTTACTGGAAATAAATAATGCTAAACTTGTATTTCATCTGCGGAGAGGTTCACTTGGACTGGAGGTCTGTATGTCTTAATATAGGCATATATCAAAGTTGCTTTCTGAATATATAACTATCTCCTGTAAACATTGCATACTGTACTTGTAGATTAAAAAGGAGAAAGCATGCATACATTTATTTTGGTAACCTCCTGCACTTTGTTACCAAATACTTACTCTTTTCAGACTGAGTGCATATGCCACTAAACTCAAGAAAGTTTTCCATTGTCCTTAATGAGATCAATCACTGTCAAAGCTCCATCACTGTTTCTAGATATTGATTGCTACTCTCCTAGAACTTACAGGAAATACTAGAGTGTTTGAATAATCATAGTTTGAAATATTCCAGGAAAATTAAAATTCTTTGAAATCTGAGAAAGGTATAGACCAGTTCATAGAATCATAGAATGCTGTGAGTTGGAAGGGACCCCCAAGGATTGAGTCCAACTCCTGTCCCTGCACAGGACAATCCCAAGATTCAGACCATGTGTCTGAGGACATTGTCCAGATGCTTCTTGAATATTGTCAGGCTTGGTGCCCTGAGCACCTCCCTGGTGAAGCTGTTCCAGTGCTCCACCACTCTCTGCCTGAAGAACCTTTTCCTAACGTCCAACCTAAACCTTCCCGAGGTTTATTGTTATTTAACTACCAGCTCTTAAGCAGGTGCACTGAAGTAAAATTTCAATCGTTTGCGTTCAGAAAGTATGAACTATTTTGGTTTTCTTTTAAGGATTCTATAAATTTAGTTATAAATTTCTGAAATATTTTTGCCCCCTCAATTATAGTCTATTACGAAGAATGACACCTTAATTTCTCTGTTCCTTGTCCAGTAGACCTCCAAGCTCAAGTATTGCTGTTTGACTGACATACACAGTTCAGAAGTATTTCCTAATGTCTCACCAATCTGAGTTTTGAAAACTTCCTGACAACTTCTGAAAAAGATTCTTGATAGTATTTCCATGTTCTGAAAATGCAGGACAATGTTCATGATGTGACTCTCCATTTGTACCCTAGAATTTATCAGTGGTTAGGGTTAGCACCATCCACTAGCACTACAAAGGATCAACTGACACTTGTGTCTCTCAACACAAATATGCACCACTTTGTTCAGCTGGGACTGTACGCAAAACCACTGTCCATTACATAGAACATACAGAGGAAATGGAAGAATCAAATCTGACCACAAGTTCTGAAACAGCAAAATAATGTAAAAGAAGAGTCCTGCCAGTTTAGATGGCAGCAACTAGAGTTGCTCAAAAGTTGTTACAAGTTATATGTATAAACCCCAGTTATTCCAAATTTTCCTAAATAAAACTTCTGAGACACAAGGCTGGGGGTGGGATTAAGGCTGTTAGTGAATCTTAAATAACAGACTGACAGTCAGACTTCCAGCTTCAGGGATGAAGGCCTGGCAACCCTGATGCTACAATCACCAGTAGAGCCTGCAGGGCATCAAGATTCAGTTTTATCAAAAGGGATTTGAACTTGAAGCTGTGCAGTGACGTGCACTTTCACTACCTAGTATAGAGAAGGAGCACTTCTGCAGGGTCTGATTTTAAAATGACTACTCTTCTCATCAGCAGGTCATAGACCACATTACTGGTAGCAAATCAGTTACGAGGACCTACCCTAGCAAGTAAGTCATAGATAGGAAATTAGTATCAGTACTTCTGACTACAGAAAGTTTTTCCTTTCCATTCCTGAATCTATTTTGGCTCTTTGAAAGTTAACATTGCAATCTGTCTTGTCATCTGTTCTAACAGTTACACAGTTACATACATATTGTGGATTCAAAGGATAGAAAATACAGTGAAAAAACTTGACAAAATCCATAGTTAAAACCCAAGTTATCTTTAAATTTTGTGTTTGTTTTGTGGAAAATATATGACTTTTTTGTTTCTTAGACTCAAGTTGATTTCTGGGGTAAGAAAAGGTGTAGCCTCAGTGACATGGCTCGCTTTCTGAATTATTTGGCAAGGGCATTTGTATTTTGGTATTAATCTAGGCCATTAGAAAGAGAACTAAGAAGTAGTTTGTGATTGGCCACTGTAAAATTGATTAATAAAGCACATGGATTAATCTTAAAACATTTTAGTTCTTAGGCTGTATTTCTGAGCTTTCAAACACTCTTGTTAATTATTCATTGATAATTGATCCTGCTGGGAATTAAAAGCAAAGAGCACTGCTAACTGGATAGTGAGAATAATATGGATTCTTATCTACTTTTTAGTAGCAGAATGAGACAATGAAAGTGAAAAAGCCCATGGCACGAATTGGTGGGAATTTGAGAAATTCTATAGCATGGGAATTTTTTGTCTGGAATTAGTATATTTGATAAACTCAATGTCTTCAGTAGTTGCTATATCACATGCCTGGAGAACACAGATGTCATTTTTGCAACCAGAAAGCTACCAGGAAAGTAAGTGAGCACTTTTGTGGATCTGCCAGGGCACCTTGTCTAGTTTATATCTCTCTCTTGAATTAGAAATAGCTCTGTGACTAGTAGAACTGAGAAGGATCCAATTTCACATTTGCATCTTCTGGGGATCTAATAGTGTCTGCACCATGACCAAAATTTTCCCCACAGTTGGGATATTCCTTATCTGAAATTGGCTAGATATTAGAATGGGACTGTGTGTGTGCATATAAAGAAGTTTAATGCCGTAAGAGTAATTGTTTTTTAAGGGGTTCTTTTCTTACTAGCCTGGTCTTCTGTTAAATATGCTGTGTCTTACTTCTCTGCTGTGTAATGGGTTGGAGCTTCTGAGCTAAAACTTTCTTTTTATTTTTTTATCCCGTGGTATAACGCAGCAGCAGCAGCTTGCCAAATAGTTTAGGTATCAATAAGGGTATTGCCTTGGGCTCAGATTGCCACTAGCTCAGATGCTGTTTTGGATCAATGTGGTTACATTGCTTTTGGTTCTGGGGCAGCCTAGGCTTCTTGGGTATGTGTGGTGCTGATCGCCTGTGCATGTTCTGTGGGAATAACTGTCCCATTCTTAGGACCTTTATTTATGCTGACGCACAATTGCAGGCATTGTCTCAGCCCTAGCAGATTTAGCAGGACAGCTTCCTTAAGACAAGATTTACAAATATGAATAAATGAAATACACTGAGTTTGTAAGAATTCATACCCAGGGTTTACAAATGAGGTGTGATAAATTCACTGTGGGTGGAAGGTAAAATAAGGTGTATCATAAACAAGGACTTGCTGTTTAGTGATGCCTGCATATATGGAACGTTTCAGTTCAGTTCATTTTAAGCCCTGTACTTACTTTGGTGCCTCACTGTTCACTTTTTCCCTACCTGCAAATCATAGGGTGACTGTTTGAAGAGGATCATGTGTTTCAGAGTGTGTGAGTGAATGGAAGGTTAAACATTTTGACTGGCATTCAAGTGAGCCTTGGGCAATCAATCCCAGTGACAACATACTCAGTCGAAAGAGTTGGCAGTCATGGGGAGAAGAAAAGGTAGAGGGAAGGTGAAGGGGGGGCTCTTGAATATGTGTTCCAGTGTTGCATTAGGAAAAAAAGACCTGGGCTTTGATTCTTAACTGCAGCTGGGTCCCTAGCAGGTATGAGGATGTGCTGAGTGCTTGCCTAAGTGTTCAGGAAGGCAAGGGAAAGGGCTGGAACCCAGAACCCCACTGTCACCTCTTTGCGAGGTGACAGGCAGATGGGCAGAGCTAAGACCTTGGCTATATCCTGTAAAACAGTGACTGTTTCCTTGCCTGCTCATAGAAGGGACAGATATATTTGCTTTATGCATTTTGTACTTACGTAGCAAAACAAGAGAGTTTAACAAGAAAGAAAATCTGGTCTTTTGTCTGCATAAGTTGCTGAAATATGTAAAAGATTTTTATCTTCATAAATACACAAGATAGCCAATGTTTAGATAGTGCAAAGGTGATGATAAGGGTGATTTAGAGATTCTTCTCAGCACAGAGCTCATAGTTTAATGGGCCAGTCCTAGCAATGATATCCACACAAGTATCAGCGTACAGTAGTTAAAAGAAATTAGTTTAAACCTCAAGCTGAGAGGCAGAGAATCTCTTTGCATTCTTTCAGTTCCTGTTTCAGTCAGTGAAGTGCTCTCAGCATATTGGTATCCACTTAATGGTTTGCACAAAATTCATATTCTTGCCATTACAATTGGAAATCTTTTTTTGTTTATTTTGTGTATGATGTTCCTGAGAAGCACTCAGTCAAGTGGGCTTCCAATTACAAGTTCATCCAAAAACCACATTTGCTGGCTCACTATTGAGGTTTTCTTGTGGTGCTAGAACACTGGTTTTCCTGAAATGACTGGGCTTCACGCAATTTCTGTTCTTTCTGGATGCCCTTCATGTAAAATTGGGAAGCAATATCCCTTTTTATAGTCTTGTACATTCAAGGTATATTGGTAAGTGAGTTTCTGCTGTCTTAGAATTAATGATACTAGTAATATGTGAAGTCTTGAAAGCCTAGGCTGTTTTATATGATGAAGGAGTGTCTATTATCAGGGAACAGGAAGTGCATCTTGTGTCATCATATAGGAGATAGCTAGATATAGATTATTTCTTTTAGACATCTGGGGTATATGATGTTTGCGCAACTGGGTGGTTACACATTAAAACAGCATGGTGGAAAGGAGCAGATCAAGTTCTTTTGTACAGCTACTGTTTGTGAATGTATACCTGATTGCAAAAAAACCCCAAAACATTCTTTCTGAGGGAGAGGATGTAGTGGAGGGAGTTAACAGAAGGGGCATGGGACATGAAACTTCATGTCTCCATAGGCCTCTGGAGGGATTCCAAGAGTGATTTAGAATCTGAGGAGAGGTGGGACACAGAGACAATGAGGCAGCTGTGGATGGCAGTGCATTCCTAAGCAGTTCTAAAGAAGGAGTAAGAGATAAAAAAAGAAAGGCACACGGGCAAAGGGATGTATAATCTGGTACATTATCTTCTTAAGAGTGAAGGATAGTCTGTGATCTCCTTTGCTTTCTAGCTTGCTGCAGCAGAGAGTGCAGCTACCTGAGTACTTTTGCCTTCACAACTGACAGACAGTTACTGAGAGAGCAGTTGGTCTCCAAGGTCATTGCACACCAGATGCTGGGGAAATGTAAATAAAATTATCTTAGAAGACATTAAAGGTGGCTTGCACCCCTCAACCTGCCGTGTCCCTCACCACCCTCCAATAAACCACATACCTTTTTAGCACCACATACTGTCACAGAGGGAGGTCTTTGATTACATTTTTTATTTAGTTGCACACAATAACTGGGTGCAGCAAAGCAAAAAGCAGATATAAACTAGCTAGGGAAATAACATAATCCTCCTCTGTATGGTTCCAGTGACATCTGCTATAGTTGCTGCTATATTATGATTCTATGGCAGCTTTATGAAAAGTTCTGTCTGCTCCAATGGACACAGCAAGGGATAGAGTTTCCTCTAAATACAGAAGCTTCCAGCCACTAATAAAGGTATCTTATGTAGAATTTAATTTAGGACTTCATAGCTATCAGTTTCCTTACAGCTGCCTCTTCCCTTACAACCATTAAAACATGTATATTTTGCAGATGCTGGCAGGGTTTTTAAATGCTTTAAATGCTTTTAAATGGAAAAAGGACACTTACCCTTAATGTAAACAATCTTTCTTCTTGGAATAAAGCACTTTTTACAAAATTACTGTCTCATTGCTTTTAGTGGTACTCATGCTGCCTTCTTTCTGAAAAGTGTGGAACACCTGTCCTTTGAAAAACCAGTCGTTTCAAGATGTCTTAAATCTGACATCCCAAAATTAAGGGACTCTTCAGAATCTTGGCTATTATCTTTACTTAGCCCAGGTGACTGCACATTGCACCATGGGGAATTTCCTTATAATGAATTTCAGGTTAAATCTTAAATCTCTCTCAGGCAGAGCTGTTATTATTGTTCTATTCCATATTAAAATACAAAACCACATTAGCTAAACCTAAGGCAGTGCTCACAAATCCAGAATGAACATGACAGTTTGACTCTGTAAACTTGAAATTACATTCAAAATCCAATTTTTCCCAGATGGTACTCTGTAAAACAGCGTGTAATTTCCTTACTTACACATTTTGTACTTTGTGATCCTGGGCAGAAATAATGTTACCTGGAAAGAACCTCCTTCAGAATAATGAAGAAAGTAACTCTTGCAGTAATAGGTCAGAAAGCACTTGTGGCTATGGGGATCCCTTATCAACCTTATTTTTTTCTCAGTGTTATTAATGTGGATAAAGCTAATTAAATATCTTAGATGCACTGGAGATATATAGAACACACATATGTCTTGGACCTTTAGTAGCCTTACCTAGCTCCTCACTTGCGTAAACCTTCAGACTCACAAAGACCATTTTATGCAAAATAGGGAATTACTTTGAGACCAGGAGCAAAATGAGTGAAATACAGTCCTACTCCAATAAAATATGGTCTTTGGGATCCATTTGGAACATGAATGTCAGACTGAGAAAATAGCTTATACTGTCCTTGAGATGCAGGTCTTGCATCTAATTCTGTTAGGACTTAAGATGACCATCTTCTACCTCAGCCACAGTGAATAGGCCATGTGTGAGAAGAACACTGAATGTGATCATGTAATTTTCCTCCACCACAAAGCCTGGCTGTGTGATCTCTTGATACTGATATAAACAATAATTCCTGGCTGTGATTCTTAGGGTTTATCCTATATTCCTGGCTCTGTCAGTCTTCATATCTGTACCTACATGTTCTATGTATGCCTATATGGAATATCCTGCTGTACTCCTTTGTTGTTCCACTGTGTACACTGTTATGTAGGAACAGACATAAGATGACAACTACGTTAAGCCCTTAAAGGAAACAATATGGAAAGACATAGATCAGTGAACAGACAGTGGAAAATTGAGCTAAACTATCAGATCAGAATTTGGGTTTTGTGAAAGATAGCTTGTAGCTGCAGATGGCAACTTCAGCCAAAAAAAAATACATTTAAAGTCATTGTGTAAACGAAAAAGAGATCCACATACAGAGAATCAGTTTCTTCCTGGAAAAACGCACCAGCAATGCCACACTTTTCATGTACAGATTTCTATCACTGTACGCTGGCTGTGCAGGTGTGCCATAAATCATTCCTGACAATCCCACATACTATGATTCATATCAACTGAGTGTAAAGAAGAACTGGTTATTTAGCAACTTGCACAAATGTTGCGGCTGGGTAGTCCACGGGCTGGTTGAGGCTGGTAGAAAGCTCTACTCTGTGGCTGCAGAGCTGCGGCCATCCCAGTGCCAGGCTGGTCACTAGCACATGTGATAACAGCCTTGGCCCTTTCTGTACCAGCAGACAGTGCACATTGCCTTCTCCTATCTATGCCTCTTGCAATAAAAGAGGCCCATTGGAGGAGCTGGTGAAAGAAGCTACTCTGGCAGCTCCATGCCCTCTGAGAATTTCCTCTGTGGAACAAAGATCACTTACATAGTCAAATTCAGCAGACTTAAGGATGCTTTGAGCATCCCAGAGAACAAATTGATCAGTGACCCAGTTTTTCCATTCCATTTGTTTACGTTATTGAGCCAGAATTCCTGATGCCAAGGGAATCCCTGGGGTCTGATAAATTTGGTGTGAAAAGAGATGTTTGAATTAAGTGTTTTATGGATGAAGACAGCACAACAGCTCAAAACAACTTTGGCTATTCCTGCTTCCATTAAGAAACTGTGGTAAAATTTGGAGTCTGCCTGTAGGTTTTAAATGGAAAGATCTCCTTACTCTGCTGTAGCATAACATTTAATACATAATATATAGTAGGAATGCAATGCATTGCTGATACTGTTATGTGTAAATCACCTTTTGTATGCAGAGCTAAATAAAGGAAGTTCCTATTCTCATCAGGTTTGTAATTGAGAGTGTCCAAAAGCTAAGAGCAAAAAAAAATTGGAGACCTATGAGTGGAAGGTAGCTGTAGGAGTGTGTCCTCCACACATGGGATTGGATTTGAGGATTTTTTTTTTTCCAAATGAGGCAAGTGATAAAGCTTTGCACTTGTATTAGTGATGCCCATATTTACTGAATGGTACATTTACTGGCTTTATTTCTGATGGCAAATATTTGCATCTTGTTATCGTAGCCCCCAAGCATGGTTCATTCTCCCTCAGTTCATCAACAATTCTCCATTTAAAAGGCTCCTTGAAAGCCTCTGACACATCTGCTGCACTTAGGAAATTTTGTTTTTCTTTTCTTTACCTCTATTTGTACTGTTCCCTAACACTTAACTCTGCTAAGTGTAGACTGTTGCTGCTATTCTTAAGAAGTAGCTATAGTATTATGAATGTTACTGCAAACTACTAATTTCAATGAATTCCTCAATCATTCAAATGCAGTAGCAACCTTATGTATATAAGATAAAAGTAGTCCCAGTTGAGTGAAAATAAGAAGTCATAAAATATAAGAGTCTAATGAGGTCATTCACACATATAAAGTGAACATGATAATGATCATGCCCAGCCCCAACTTTGTCAGAAGTTAATTGATCTGCCATCAAAAGCTGGGAATGCATCCATAGTAATTTTCTGCAGCAAGCACTAACAAATACAGCAGTTTGGAAAAATATGGGCTGAAAGGCCCATTCTATGTCTTGAGAATGTGAGAGATTACATCAGCCTGGAGGTTTCTGGTGATTACACTTAACAGTTGAAACCCCAGAACTTAAAGGTTAATACCAAGTTATTAACAAATCACAAATGCTCATTGTTGTCAGGCTTCCCCATGTATTGCTTACAGCTTCCTCTCATTCTTCATGACTTACTCATGGATGACTTATGACTCACATTGGAACAGATACTATGTACAGTGAATTAGGTAAGAAGATTGCACAAGGTGCCTCTCCCATGATGTAACTTACATTAAATTGTTAATCATAAACCTAGGGCTTCCCAGCTTTAAATAGCATATACAGCTGTTACACAGCCGGATGAAACATTGTCTGAGGAGTCTGGTGAAGTTGCTCGGTTCTTACTTACATTTGTTGAAAGCCATACTCTGCACGTAAATCAAGAAAAGAGCAAAACCTTGCTTCAAAATGAAAGCTTTGTGTATGGGAAGGATGTTGAATTTTGAAAAACTACTTTATTTTAGCAGGGATATGTTTTTATTTGGTCTTTTCTGGACACACGGCAAAACCTAACCCTAAGGGAAATAATTTGCTACAGCTCAGTGGTGTGTTGTATTTGTTTGCTATGTCAGTTTTAAAAGCAGTTTCTAAACCAGTCATGTAGATCAAAAACAGAAAGCTAAAACATTCTTAAACATTCATTGTGAGGGATGTTTTTTCCCTTAAAACAGATCTTTCCTTTTTGTTAGCTTGACTAACACAAACTTTTACTATAACAATAACTGGAAAAAAAAAAAGTAATTTTTCAAGCTGAAGTTGTGCATGTCAGCTGGAATGTACCATTCCCACAATGTTATTAATCATAAGCCAGTCTATAAAACAATACAATGTTTCTCTGCATGGGGTGCACTAACTAGCTTTCATTTTCTCTGTTTTTAGCCTAGTTTAGATTTTCCAGTGATACACATCTTCAAGTAATGAAGCTCATTCAAAGGGGTGTGTTTATCACATCGCATCACATCGCATTGCATCGCATCACATCATCAGTCACATCTATTGTTTTATTGTATCTTTTTCCTACACTTTTGACATTCTTGTCCTGCTGTAGGTAACTGTTATACCATGTTATACCATATTTATGGAAGGCAAATGAACAAACTGGACTGTTACAAACTACCATGCATGTTACAGTATGACAGTACAGTACCTTACAATATGGGGAACCATGAGAAATACATAGGAGTGGTCTGGATCGTTTCCTAACAACCTGTATGTGCTGATGTGAATGTCATTAGATAGTACTGATATAATGACCAAAAATATTTTCTTCCTCTTAGGTTCAGTGCTTAGGAAAAAAAAACAAAATCAGGTAAGGTTAAAGGGGTTTAAAATCTTTCAAGCATTCTATGCAGATCTGTACATACTGGTTCCCCCTCATTGATCTAGTGCTATCCTTTTATACATATTTGGGCTTCTCCAAAGCCAGCAATTCTTTACGCTGGTCAAGAAGGCAGCAGGTTTAATTGCAAAAGAATAGTACAGTGTACCCTCTTTATGCACAGTAGCTGTGCATGCTTTCTGCCACTGTCAGGTGAGGAGCAAGGTTTGCGTTGTGCATCATGCTAAACCTGTAAAGTCAGCTGAGTGAGAACGAATAGGTCTGACTGTTAAAAGAGAGCTTCATATTATGATATTATGTTATAAGCCTTATAAGACAAGAAGACATGTCGGATGTGGAGGAAAAAAACAAAACAAAACTGGATGAACAAAATAACATTTTGTTAAATCTGTAGACCCCAGGTAGTGGGCCTTGCCAGTGAAAATTAAATGAAGTGCAAAACAGCTACAGTTTGTTTTGTTTTGTTTTGTTTTTTAAATTATACTCATGACTGACCAAACTGTTTCCATAATTCATGCACAGATTTGTACTAGAGGGGATGAGTGTCACGTGTCTCAGTGATTGGGGCAACACCTTAAGAAAGGAAGAGGAGAATTCCATTTTGCAATGTAATGATTCTTTATTTGTGACTACTGTGCCAGCTTTGAGTCACAAAATAGGCAAAGATGTGAACCCACCTCTATGGAGTTTATACCATGTAGGGGCCAGGTTCTCCAGTCCAGGTGCTTCATGGTACTTTGATGACAGAAAGGTTGCAGGTCAAAATTCTTTGCTACTGTGAATTTTCTAAAATGTCACCTCACTTTCCACAGCAGGTCCTTCCAAACTGTGCTGTTTATCCCACGGGGACTAGTTTGAAGCAGTCCATGGGCAAAATCTCTCTGGCTGTATTTCTCTGAAGGAGACTGGCAGTAGCTGATGGAGCAGTAGATTCTTCATGAAGAACCGTATGTCTGCTCCTGTGCTTTGCAAGGCCTGGTAGAGAGCTTAGAACTCTTGTCTCTGCTTTCAGGATGAGGATATGGGGAATGGGATAAACTACCTCCTCCTCTGTGTTCACATAGCCTGGCAGAGAGTTGAGCACAGTTCTCTTTCTATGCTGGCAGTACCTAAACTAGCTAAATTCAGAAATCAAGGATTTTAGAGAGTAATTAAAAACTCTTGTGCAATAAATATGTTTTAAGAATCCATTAGCAAGGAGAGCAGCTTCCATAAGTTCTCTATCGACAGTTAACTGTGGTTGAAACTTGCTATTTCTTCTTTCTGTGTCCTGCTGGGCATTGAGTCTTTGCCTAGCACACCGTTACCTGCCAGTCACGTGCCCAGGAAGGAGGCTTAGGCAGTGCTGAGTCAGACCTTAGCTTGCAAGTCCATGCCTAGAATTGTCCTCTTATCCCAGCCCCTTTGGCTGGCACTAGCACATTTTGCCTGGGGCTGCTGGTGGCTGAACTCTGTGCTTCATGACACAGTGGAAAGAGGCTTAAAATATTGCAGTAGGTGCAAAAGTCAATGTGTCACTGTTGATGCCTGTAATTACCTTACGTCAGTGTGGCGGTATGGCATGCCACGCTGTTTTTCTCCACTGCAGGCCATATATAGTCTGTTACACTTTGATCTGCTCAGAACAAAACAGAATGGATTCCTTTTGTCTGTAAGCAGCAGCTGGGTGAAAGGAAAGGGTAATGGAGCCTGAAGGTATTTGATGGATTTGTGCTAGCTTTGAATATATTCACTGAGAAGATAAGAACCCATGTGTGTATTGCCAATGTCAATTTGGTCTGTACTTATTATTGCTTCTGGAGCACGGTTGTGGTCTAGACCAATCTGCTCTGTTTTCACCTTGGGACATGTGATTCTGCAAGGAAAATGTGGCCTGGATAAACTGGTGTGGTGTGCCTTCCTGTGACCCTCTTATCACATTGGTTATTTCAAGTAAGACTCCCCTTGTTTTTGGCAAAAATGACAGTCTTTGATGGGTAGCTTGCATGTGCTGTTACTTTTGAACATGGATCTTCACATTTAAGGAATTCCAACTATGCCAATGGAGCTGTTTTGTACCATTCATCAGATGGAAAAGTTGACTTAAAATGAGCGTATGGAGGCATATGAAAGGCTTGTACTGCAGCTGAATGTGTCTGAGGGTCAAGGAGGACCAACTAATTTAGAATAAATACTTGCATTTTAAAATCTATTCTTGAGCTGGGGCTTGAAGCTTGAAAGACAGCATCTTCTCATCCTATCTCATCCCACATTTTCTAAGCAAGTGTTTATGCTTCACCTCTGCTTTATTTACTGTCTGTTAGATTTACTGCATTCTTATCATATATTAGAAAAGAAACATATCTTCAGACAAACATGTGGTTTTAAAATAGGATTATAATTCCAGGTCCTTCAAACACTCACATTGCAATGAATAAAAGCAGACTTTCCTGATTCATTTTGCAGGGTAGAAATGGTTGTTACATGGATCATACTGCATAAAATGATATAGAACAGTTCTCTGACTATTAAATCACATACTTAGTAACAAGCATAGATTGTGAATGCGAAATTCATAACTCTTACGGTGAAGTGTAGAGTGTGAGACATATTAAAATTCTTAGCATACCAAAAGGTGTGAACCAGATTTAGAAATATGATAGTAGCTTTTAACACCTCTTTTAAAATGAGGTAGATGCAGAATAATCTAATCAAGATGTATGTCCAAAGTATGTAATTGAAATCTATTCTGAACCCAACTTCCTGCATTCAGGAACTGCACATCCATGAAGCTGTCAAATAAAGCAATGTACAACCCAGGTTTCTTCCTCTCAGTGGGCAAAGAAAATGTGAGATATTTAAGATTCTAACAGTATGCAAATGCTGTGATTTTGCAAAATCCTACTTTAAAAGTAAACATTGAAAGCAATTGCAAGTGCAGAAGCAAACGTGCCATCTCATGTGCTATCCATCCACATCAAGTTACCTGATTATAAGTAATTATAAACATGCTTTTGATTATGGTGGAGAGCCGGGCTTCATGAAGGCTTTGTGTGGCTTTGTAGGTTTGCAAATTCAAAGTATTTGAAACCACTTGTCATGACAGTGAGACTGCTGCAGGAGACAAACACAAATCATGTTCTACCTCTGTGAAAATAGCTTTAGCATGTTTGTTTTGACCCTAGTTAAAGTAGATTGAAACAAGGCAAGCTCTTTCCTTAGCATCCAAAGTAGGGAATGCTGGGGAGAAAGGCAAGTTTAAGCATAGAAATGTTAGGGGAAAAGGCCTCCTTTTGCCCTAGCAGAAAAAAAGGTGTTGTCTTTGTTGCTTTCTGCCCTTTTCTCTCTCTCATCTTTACACCATTAACCTGAAAATCTTTTAATGTTACGTAGGTCACTATTTTTCCTCTGGCTGAAATTTCTCCCATTTAATTTTAGCTGCTTCTAGTTCGACATCTATAGCATGAATCAGTTGCCTAAACAAAGACATGTTGTGCCATTTCAGATGCCCTACAGTGTCATTTGAGATGACCTAATTTTTGTAAGACACTGGCATAGGGCTGTCATGTATGACACAGGACTTATGGCAAATCTTTGTTCTTCTGGAGCAGCAGTGGTTATACTGCATCTCACACGGGACTAGACCCTTGCATTTAGTCCATAGCTTAAACAAATTATCCTGGCTCCTTGTGTCATCAGAGAAGAGAGAGGTTGGTTCTTTCAGAAGATGGTTGTGCATGCCTGTCTTAGGTATCTAGACAAGTCAGTCATCCCCTCAAAGTATTTGTCTCTTCTTCTACCAGGGAGCCCAGGTGACAAGGTGAGTTTAGGATTCTAATTTGTGGGTAGCAGAAGTTAGTCATGGTAAATCTTGACCTTTGTGAACAAAAAACTATGGAAATGAAGAGTTTTTAATATAAAGAGTTTGATTTAATAGTGTTGCTGAGATTTATCACTTATAGATGAACTGTGGGAAGTCCTGAGGATTAAACTAGCTAAAACTCATGTGAATTAAAGGTGCAATTGAAAATCTGAATTATAACTTTTTTCCTAGAATTATAGAAAAGCTTCTATTTGTTTAATCAACCAGCAGAACTTTACCCCACAATGTTACTGGAAGATATAGTCATGTTTTTCTTATTAAGCCATTCCCCTCAGTTTTAAACTGGCTTGTTAACTGTGGCCTGTCTAAAGCAGATTTGTTGCAGTTGTATCTGGGGATACAATTGAAGCATGATGTGTGAGAGGTAACACTATATTATCTTTTATTAGACTTGCTACTCTAGCAGGAGAAAAAAGAAGAGCATTCAGCACACAACCCACTCCTTTAGGTTCTGCAAGCTTCTCTGTTTTCTTCCATTATTTCACTGCAGCTATTAAAAGATACTACTCCCCTTACAAGACTAGCCTATTTATTACTGTCTTAAGGAATGCAAATCTATTAATAGTGAAAATTAGGTAAGGAGGTCAGGATTGTCATCAGAACACAAGATATAACCTTTAGAGTTGTTCCTGTCTCATTTCAATTAGACTGAAAATGATAAAAAGATTCCTCCAGCATTCTAAAGGAGCCCAGGAAACACAGGAGCGCAGTTTAGTGTGATAAAGTTTCCAGTACCATTTGAATGCCAACAGCACAATACCGAGGTTTGGCCAAATTATTCAGCACAAAGCTCCAAGATGGAGGAAAGGACTATTTATATCACAGTCATGTATCCCAACAGATTCACACAGGATGCAGGGTGAACACAAACATCCCACACCAGAGAACAGTCCCTACTCTGTTTTATGATGCAAATGGAGGCCTGTGGAATGCAAAGCATAATAAAGTTCAAAACTGGAACTTTCCCAATTATACAACTATAACTCCTTGCCTAATTTTATATCACCTTTGTTTGCCCTTTTAAATATTCAGGCATCATTACTGGTGAAGAACCCCTCACGGTAGTTTTAGGGGATTCTGGCATTTTATGATAAAATGAGAGTGAAAGAAAATACATTTCTTGGCTTTGAATTGAAAAGCTTAGGGACTTTTTAAAAATAAATTTTGTAGGAGATAAGTGACCAGCTTTTGGGTTAGACCCACCAATAAAGAATTTATCCCTGAAGAAACTGAAGGAGTTACCTGGTGAGGCTCATCCTACAACAGTGAAAAAAGCCTGTACTAAGCCATCTGTAGGACATTAGATGTTAAAATGAGATTTCATCAGCATGTTAAGTGGGTAAATGACTGTCTGTTGGATTTGGGATCTGAAGTGATTTCCGGCCACTCAGTTGTTTTGACATTGGTATTTTGACTTTGGTATTTTAAATATAAGCAATGATGATGTTATTCTCTTCATACTGGAAAATCTTGTGTATAATGGCCACAACCTGCTGAATTCTGGATATTTATTAAGTTTGTTTCTTCCTTGTACTTTTTTGCTTGTTTCCTTGCACATATGGGAATATGTATGCATAGTTTCTTTGTTGGATTTCTTTTGTATTCTTTTCATAGAGTACTTTATGATGGGTTATGGTCTGCTAGTGATCTCTGGACCACAGGGTGAAGAACATTTTGAACCATGAACTGACTTATCTATGTGCTGTGGAAAGATTGGAAACCATCATTTGTTTTGTTAAAATGATTTGTGACATGAAAACATTATTTGCTGTTGAAAAATCATAGTCAGCTAATACTAGGATTTAATAATAGTATCAAAGTGTATAAAGTAATTAACAGATGAAATAGGATACAGTCTGCTGGAAATGTCTCGTCTGAGGACTTTTTTGAGGATTTAATGCCATATTCTTGTGTTGGGGTACTAATGATGAGGCTAGATAAGAGATCTCCTCTTGCGCAAATGGTAGGGTCTGAACAAATAGGAATGAAAGATCTGCTGAATCCCCTGAAACTCACTTCAGAGCTGGGCCATAGCAGCCAGTGTGGGAGAGACATCGGTGACTGCACAGGACCATTGTTTCGATAGGCCATTTGATGTCCCAGGACTCTTTGTACTTAAATGACCATTACAGAGAGAAGGTTAAGCACAGTTCCTTATTTTAAAGGTTCCCCTGGGAATACTGAATTAATTAATTATCAAGGCAACGTAATGTTCCTAGCCATACTTAGCAGAGTTACTGTTGATTAATGTTTGTTTCTGTTGCAGATCTCAGTCTGAAGGATTTCTATAATGCGTGATCCAATCCAACAATGATCCAATCTAACAATGTATGTTACTGATAAGGTATGTGATATTGTCTTGATAAAAACTTTCAATCACTTTTCCTTAGCTACTAACGTTTTCCAAAAGTACAGATGTTTGTTTTTTCAGCTTTGAATACACAGAAATGTTGAGACGTGTCCTCACAAAGTAATTTTGTACATCATGTATGAATTGCTTAGTTTCTGTTTCACAATGTGCTAAACTTTTTATGATGATCATAAAATTAGAACAATCTGATGCTACATGTGCTGAGATTTATGACATTCCACATTCCTTGAAAGGTCAGTTTGCAAAAAATAACAGATGAAAAATTATTTGATGTAACTTCTTCTGGAAACAAATAGAGAAGTTTAAAAATTGAAATTAATTTTCTTCAGGGCTCTCAAATACCTGACTTTTATTGTTAATTTCAGTGAATAAAACTATCTTAGCCTGATGCAGCTAGTCTCTTAAAGAAAGGTTTAAGTTTTAGAAAATTGTAACTTTACAAAAAAGTGAAATCTTGGATTAGACCATGATCAAATGTTTTATGATCTCATTCTCCATCTTCATATCTTAGTTCTTTCAGTTAGTTATCATTTGAAGAATTTCTTCTGCCAATTCCTACATTCAAATGCTGCAGCGGAAAAACTGTTTTCCACACATAAGCAAACTTGGGCCTGAGAGATTGTTCCATTTAAGGCTGAGGTTGACAGGTTAACATCTGTCTGTATTAAAAGATTAATTGTTTTGATTACATGAATTATAAAATTGGTTCAGTTCTATGAAACAGAGAAATTCAGAGATTGCTTTGAACAGTATTAAAAACTATAATAATTTCCAATTTAAATAATATATTTGAATGTATGAGTATGCCTTATGCACTGTATCTTTGAAGGCAGTAGATATATGCAATTGAGGGGACAACATAGTGCATGTTAAAGAAAATACTACTTCCCTAAAATCTGCCATAAAATAAAACTTTTTTTTTTTTAATCTGGCTATTTACATGGCTATTTATATTTGTCTGTATTGCTGTTTCCACAGAAGAGAGCTTGTTGCCATATCTCAAGCATAACCCTTAGAGAATAATTCCCCTGTGGAAAAAAATTTAGGAAAGTGATATATCTTTAACATGTAACCTTTTCAGGTGAGATCAAGTGCTGTACATCTGAAAAGTCTTACAAATTCATTAAAAATAGTAATGTACAAAAATGTTTTAGATGCAATAATATGTAGTATTTTGAATAATAAAATAATGATGTAAGTTTTCTGGTCTTGTTATTACTTGCTTGCTTTCTCAAGCTGGACATCTGATCTCTACTGATTTTTCAAAGAATGTTGCCTTTCTGGTGAAATGTCTCCTTCAGCATGTAGCTGTAGTGCTTCAAGATGTTGGGAAAAACTATATCAGGGCGTGAGAATTTATATACAGCCACTCTAAAGGGCCACTTCAGAAAAATCTCTCTGTAGCGTACATGGGGAGCAAGTATAGTTCAGACTTGCTGTGGCAGGGAAGAGGTCAAACCACTGAGTAATGACTGTGCTCATGCAGTTTATCTTATAGAAGTCAATAAGTTTTGATCCAAGGATGGTATGACTATTTGCATTACATGGCAATATATATATAGCATAACCCTGGAAAATCTGCTACTTGTATCTCAATGTGTTAAACTATCATTCAAGCAAGTTAAAAACAACTGGAATAAAAGATTTCCATTGCATATATATAAACCTTTATCAGATTTTTGTTTTTAATGCTTGCCCAGTGACCTCAGTCACACAATACAGTGAAATCTGCAGAAGTATAGACACGGGTTGTGTATTGCTTAGGTAATGTTACTTTGCTGTCTTTGGGATAAGTTAATATGTTAGACCAATGGCCAAATGATCCTAACACATCATCTGCTCATAGCCCCTAAAGAGCTATGTGATCTAATGCACTTTCCTTCTAATCCATGGTCCTGTTTACAAAGGAAAAAGTTGAGCAGAAAGTTTGAGTTTCTGCAGAATCAGACCTTTATCATGCAACTAATATGTTTTTCAAATATATATATATATATATATTTAAATACATATATACACACACACCCCTATGTAAGTTATTTTACATTTTAGAATGCTTGAAATATATGATAACTGATATAAATATAGTGGCTACTAAACTTTTTATGTCATAGATATCCATTGGCACAAGTAAGATCTTAATCTCTTATTGTAATTTCTTGGTAACAAATGTATCAATTATAACATAGAAGTCTTCAACCAGGTTCTACTCCTGGAAGATGAGAACAAATGTATTCCTCTGATCTACTGACAGTAGAGATAACTCAACAATGACACTGAAGCTATTGTTATCCACCATCTTCATGCAAGTCCAATGAGGAAAGATGTAAGAATCAATGGCTTGGTGAGCTGGAAAAAAAATTTAAAAATGAAAGTGAGGCAATTTAGAAAAATACTAAGTAAAGTGATGGATTCTCTACCTCTTGGTGTATTTAATCAAGTCTGGATGCCTTCTGTAAAATATTTAGACAAATACCAGTGTTGTCAGCAATATAGAGGTAGGATGGGGAACTATACAATGTTTATTTCAGAGACCATATTAAATGATCTTTGACTCCTGCAGTCATGAACATTATATACATCAGGTCAAAGAATGCTAAAATTAATCTGGGTATTGTTATCCATATTGCTACATGTGAAATGCTTGTGACAGTGATTCAAGGCCATAAAATTATAAAAGCACCAAAGACCTTCAAAACCCCACCATCTCTTCAGTGAAGAGTTCTGTGGCAGACTTGGGTGTCTACCAGTGACCATGTCATGTCACAACACAGCAAGGATAGATAGGAGAAATGAGACTGGGCACAGCGTGCTCGTTCTTTCACACTGCATAAAAGTGTGCATCTGGGCTCACCTCTGTGAGATCCACCTCCTTGCTTGAAAATGACATCAACTGTAGCAATGTCAGCCTTAAGAATTGTGGCTGGAGAATTACTGGCTAAAAGTAGGATTAAAAAGTTGTAAAACAGCCAACTATCCTTTTTGCCTTACAACAGGTATTGAAATCCACATTCAGACAATTCTGTATGGCTTAGAACTGAGGCAGTTACATATGCAGCAGCAAATTTGATCACAGCTCTGGGTTTGTTTGTTCAGTTGCTCCCGGAAATCCATCAGCATATGCAAAAATGCACAGCAGTACAGCAGATAATATCGCAGCACAGGGCACCTTGTTCTCGTTCACAAATGAATGTTCCCATGTACCATCATCAAAAACTCATGGGCATAATAGGAATAGCAGGAGTCAGAGCTTATCATAGCACAAAACCATGGTCTTGTGGTCATGACTAATAAACAACCTGCATCAGAGCATGTGAGTCATATCCTCTCCATTTAGCTCTGCAAGATAAGTGGTTGTTCGCATCACAGCAGCTACCATATAGCCAGCACAAAATAAAAGAAGGCACAAATTAGTCATCTTAACCGCCACCAGAATTACAGGTATTTTTGATATGCTGCAGGTGTCAGCAGAGCTGTGTTTAGGTGAAAAGTAATAATAGATTGTGACATGGAAGGCAAGACTGGATGTAATTACTTTGTTCAAAACTTATGAAATATGAAAGGTAGCATCAAAGCTGTTAATTTTCTACAAACAGCAAACATGTTCTCAGTCTGCCTTCATCAAAACTTTCATATGCTTAATGCCAACTGCTAGGCTACTGGGCTGGTTCTAGCAAAAGCTTTATCTTGTTCTTTTGTGTATGGTTTGTGCAGATCCAGGAGTTTTTCCAGTGAAGTACTTTTTCATGGTGGCATGGATGGTTTAGTGGCTGTTGGCTTTCATAGCATTGCCAATGAGATACATACCGTTCAGGCAGACTACAGATAGCTCTTTGTACCCCATTTGTGGTTTTAGTTTCTTAAATTTTTATCTGTTCTCTTGGATTTTTGCCACTGGCTGGAGAACCTGAACTCTTCCAGTGATGACTATGTCAGCTGGTGATTGCTGGCTGCACCTGCCTGAAGTCCTTACATAGAGGGGCTGGGAACCCAACATTGTGTGAAAGTCTTTAAGTTCTTTAAAAGGAATTTCCTCTAACAGGAAAATCCCAGGTTCATACTCTCCAGCAGAGAATCCATGGAGAGAGAGTGGAAGTCCACAGGACTGAACTAGTACTTGATTTGCTTTCATTTTCTACATAAGTGTACAGTTTTTCTGAAGATCAGCCAAAGACCAGGCACATAATAGTCAATAGTGCAGGTTCTTAGGGCATTCCCTGAATTATTCCTTGTCCCATAAACAGTACCCAGTCTCCTTCCACAGCACTGTCCTTCTAACCAAAAAAAATAGCATACTAGCATAGAAACGGTTTCAGGAGCTTACTAGAAGTGGCAATTTTTTGATGGCTTTAGTAGTATGTTCATGAGTTACATATCTATACAGTTGCTTTACGCAGTGGCTTTACTTGGCTGCAGCTTGTAGAAGTAAAGGTTGTTAATCATGATGCCAAGTATATTTGAATTAATTACTTTCTCTGAGGGAGCCATCTCTGTGTTTATATGCAGGAATTGAACCAAATTTTCCCATAATACCTCCATAAGAAAATAATGCTATTTCTCTGCTTACTGTTCAATTGTAAATTGCTAAAGATGTTATTTGCAGGTTTATGTTTAACTCTTGCCTTTAGGAAAATTTTCCCCACTTTTTTCTATTACCTGACAACCATGGAAAAAAATGAAGAATATATTTTGAATCCATTCACTGCTACTCAGATATTCATTTTTGTAGCATACCACATTAATTCTTAAGGGTTGGGGTTCATTGCACTAGCAAGAGCTGTTATGAATGTGCTTTACTGAGTATTTATTATCTCTTGTATGGATTTCATATGCATAGATGCACTGTGCACATATGCACTATGCCTATGTATAAATTATGACTAAAGTATAGATGCCCTGGTATTTGTTCAGATACTTTGTTCAGAAATCCAAGGAAAATAATGTATTCCTAGTAATATTACTTCATCTGTTTCTATGCCTTACAGTACGTTGTTTTATTGTTGATGTTCTACATTGTGAAAACAGTGTGTATTGCTTAGGCAGCTATTGCAGGAATCAACTAAATGTGGATTAAGTGATGACTGTCCTATCTAACTGCTAAATAGAAAATAAATGTAGCCTAGTTAAGCAGCATTTTGGTAGAAGACAATATTAGTGTTGGCCTTTGGTCTTTAATTTATTTATTCTTGTTTTACCAAGAGACTACACATGAGAGAAGCTCCCTCCATGCACCATCTGTTTCCTTGCAATTGGGAATGGTAGAATAATTTTCTGAAGAATTGCTGACAAGATGTGGCAAGGGAACAGTAATCCATAAGGACGAGATTTCTCATTAAAGTCACTCAGCTCATCTGTGATACAGCAAGCTCTTGATTTACACTGGTCACCTTTGGAGCAGGGAGGACAGTGACTGGTAAGTTACATTTTTTATTGCATGGGCTAATGGTGAAATTCTTGACAGTAGCTGGGACTGCTGTCAGAAAAGTTTTCATGGCACAGACACTCTTATCTAAGTGAAATTATTCTAGTTAGACAGTTTATCATGATAACAGATGTGACCATAAATGCCTCTTGGCCTTAGTTACTTCATGATATCTTAATGTTGGCTGGCTGTTGTCATGTCTTTCCTTAGGCTTTTGCTAAGAAGGGAAGGTGGACTTCACAAGGCCCCTCATGAATTAGAGCAGACCACTTTTTTTGGCCTTGTGGTAGA
Organism: Antrostomus carolinensis; assembly: GCF_000700745.2. NCBI lineage: Eukaryota > Metazoa > Chordata > Aves > Caprimulgiformes > Caprimulgidae > Antrostomus > Antrostomus carolinensis. Next base: position 28,107 of record NW_010303503.1, read on the forward strand.
GATCTTTTTTTTTTTTTTTTTCCATGCATGCCTCCTGGTCTTCTCTCCTGAACAGAATCTTAGTGCAAATCACTACTTCTGCTCTTGCTCAGCAGCCAGTTTATGGCATATTGGCACAGCTGGACGTGTCAACCAGCTGACAATAGTTGCAAGCAGACAAAGGAAATTGCTCTAGGACAATTTAAAAAATAAATATCTGCCATAGAAGGTTGGGTGGGGTGGAGAGGGCAAGGAATAATGTGATAGAAATGAGAGACAGAATCACAGACATGGTGGTTGGAAGGATCCTGTTGGTCACCTAGTCCAACCTCCTGCTTAAAACAACACTATACACCTTGGAGGGCTGAGAGCACACAGGAGCATACATAGGTAGAAAGTATACCTGGACTAAAACAGAAGGACAAGATGTTAGCTTCCAGTTGAGGAACCATGTCTTTCCACACTAAAATGAAAGATACTTTTAAGTTATGATCAACTCTTGCTCACCCCTCTATTTCTCTACATCAGTATTTCACAATAAATACCAGCTGTCTTTTCAAGAGGATCCTCAAAATACCTGAAAATACAACGTTAAGCCTCTATATAACGTGAAAAGAGAAGAATCCTATATAATGTGAAAAAAAGGAGAATCCGTGGTTATCGTGTAAATCATTGGCTTGAATAAAGGAGTTATTTCTCCTTCTCTGATAAGGGGCAGCTGCTTTGCTAACTTTTTATTCTTAGTGTTACACACTAAGAGCCTTGGGACAGAGATCTTTTCCTACCTTACACAAATCTGAGTAAAGAAGTGTAAAAGCTAGTCAGCTTTCAAGAAGAATCGTGTTTAGTCTTGAGCTGCCAGTATTGCCAGGTGAATTTCAGATCTGAAAATCCGTGTTCCTTCTGGCTGATCCATTGTTAACAGGAGAAAAACAACTGAAAAATCTAAAGTTGGAATTTCTGCTCAAGCCCTGAGCAGACTAAAAGATGTGCTTAGTTTCATGTAGAAACATAGTTAAATGAGCTCAGGATGTTATTCCAGCCCAATTTAAGTTGTTGGAGGAGCATTGCCTTAATTATTCATGCTGACTGTTGTTGATGGAATGCCATACGGTTTTAACTGGAGTGACAGTCTGCTATTTAGCTTACATTTAGATCTGAGAAATAAATAATTTTCATAATGTTTCACTCCCAACTTTGCTTTTAACAATGGTTATTCTACCCCTTCCTTCTCCCAGATGCTCCAAGGAAAATGTGAAAATGCAGCTGGAGGCAATAAGAAAATCAAGATCACAGCACAAGGTAGAATACCTAATCAAAATAGCTGTTTGGTAGACAAAAGGATACATCCCCTCAAGCATTGAGAGCCTCAGCTCTGTCATGAGGTGGTGGGTGTGCTGACCCACATCGAGGTGTTCTGCTTTGCTTCCTGGCAATGCATGTTTGCTTTGCTTTTGTTACAAACACACTAGTTGGGATCCTCTGGAAATAGGAGCCTAGAAGAACAGCATGATTGGCTTGAAAGATTATTTTGTTGTTATTTCTAAACCAGCTGCACTCTTCCATCAGCTTACCATGTCAGATTCACATAAGCATAAGTGAATAAGCATAAGAACCAGCTCCAGTGCATAAGCACACTTGTAAGGTGCTAAATTCAGCCAGCTCTTTCTTCACTCCTCTAGGGGTGAGATAAAGAGGGGTGTGAGTGGCAGATATTGGAGGAAGAGACTAGCAGATCACAGAAAGCCAGACTTATTGCTGAGTTCCAAGTCACTTAGTCAGAATCACTTACTGCTGCCTTAATAATTCAGTAAGACCAAGGATATTTTGAAATGGAAGATTCTAGAGTAGTCACCCCAGTATCCCTCCCTCACAAATAAGAAACAGAGCAAAATTTGATTGTGTCACTCCAAGTAACTCCTAATGAAGCAACTTAAGAGGATGTTGCCAGAGAAAGTTCTATGGTCGGTCTATCTCTGGCATGGTCTTTCTAAGATGGTCACTGCTGCCATGTGTCTTGTTGACTCTTCAAGCAGAAAATCTACACTTATGTGTGACCTTAGCCCGAAATCTATGCTAACAATTTTCTAGACTACAATCTCCTTGAATTGAGATTTGTAACTCTTTCACAAGATAATAATACAAAACATCTGAGTCAGCCCAACAACTTCACTTGTCTAATACCATGTAAACAGAAAAATCCGTTTCTGTTGGCTGCAATATTACCAAGGTTTGTTAGAGTCAGTTCAGAGACACTTGATCATGCTGGTTACATGAAGCTTTGAAAGACTGGTAATTTTTTTAACAACAACAACAAAAAAGGAAAACATTTAAGGTACTGTATATAAAGATAAAAGATACGTGGTTTAAATTGAAAGTTATAGGGTTGACACTGGAATGAAAATAATATGTCTAAAGAATGGATTAGTAACAAATGATTTTTGCTAACTGCTTGTTTGATTTTTTCCAGAAGTGAAAGTCATAACTACCTATTTCCAAATATACAATTCTAACTTGTCCATAAATGCAAAAACTGTCCATGTAAATTACACATGGATTGTTCAAAACCAAATTCTCTCTGTGTCTTTGTTCACTCGCGTTTGCAATCCTTGGTATTTCCAGTGTCTACTAAGGAAACCTCTATCTTGAAAGAATGTTAAGAATGTTAAACACTTCCTATGTTTAAACTCATAATTGCAAAGTAAAAATAAATTAAAAATGCTCTATACTTTTGAAACTTAACCATCTTCAGAATTCTTTCATCATGGACACAATCTGAAAATTTACTACCTCTTGTGTGATCACAGCTATGTCTATGTATGCAAGTTGCATGAGGTCTCAGCAGCCTTGAAATCATCACATAGGTGAAAGTTTAAGAATAAAACAGTGGTCACTGACAGTGTATTTATCATCGTGGATCCTTTTGCTATATTTTTTACTTGTCTTGAATAGACAATGAAAAGGATGAGAAGAGCAGCTGGTGATTTCTCTTCATCTCTGTACCTGGGCCCCTTGTTATGACAGGATCCTTATCTACACAGAAAAAGGGGAAGCTAGCCCTGTTACAAATGTGCTCATTAAATCAGGCTGATGCTTTCATTCAAAAAATAATTGCATGTGTTTGGATGTTTTTTACTTGATGTATTTTTGCCATCTGTGTTGGTGGATGCATGCACTTAAATACATGCCAAGCTTAAATGCACTTAGGGGAAGCCTGCAAAATGCAAAGCTTACAGTTTTTTAAGCTAGATGGGAGTCTCATATTTGATAACAAATATTTAGTTATATACCAAAACAAACACGTTCACAGTGCCTTTCATCTTAATGGAATAGGTCCTTTTTATGCTATATTTTGTGTTGACTATCAAATCATAAGGGAATCAAGACAAATGTCTGCATTCTGAGAACATGTTGAATAGCCAATGCAGGAAAAAAACAGTTTTGAAAAGAGATTTGCAACTGAAAGGTCACATGACAGTATGACAACTTGTTTAATGTTCCAAGAATAAGATAATTTAACGTGCTTCTCAAGGATTCTGAAAAAAGGGCTAGTGTTCCTCTGTGCCCAGAATAATGACATTGTATTTGGAGGCCTTTTAAAACGCACAAAGACCTGGCATTATTTGAGCAAAACTGTCCCATCCTGATATTCACCACTAAGACAACTTAGGGGGTTACATCAGAAATTCACAATGACTAGAACAAGCATTTAATGTTTATGTAGAAGGCTCTACCTCATACAAATGCATACATTGACAAATATATTACAGTATTAGCATATTAGCAGGCATCAGCAGATACTGGAGTTTGGGCTCTGATAGCTGTTGGAGAGAGGGATTCTGGCTATTTATTGTCCCCACAGCAGAATGATTCTGAATGTTACCTTTGTACTTGCCAAGGCACTGACTGGCCCGCTTTGATACCGCATGCCAGACAAAAGGCATTTTTCCTGTGATGCAGCTTCGCTTAGATTCTCCCAGTCCTTCAGTTTACAGTAAGGAGGCTTAAAGAGAGTCACAGTTTGCTTTCAGCTGAAAAGGTCTGTAAGAGATTTATAATACCTTTCTCAGGTTTTTGGGGGATTTTATTGGGGTTTTTTTCCCCCCCAAACCATTTTCTCAAATGAGTGGGCCAGAGGATGTCGTGCTAAATAGTAGGGTAGGAAAAGACTTTACCACAAGCAGAGGTTAAGTACCTCTTATTCACTTAAGTTCCTGTCCCTTAGGTTGATCTTGCCAGACATCCTTAATGAGTGTTTCCTGGTCAGATAATCCCCCTGTGCTAGTTTGATTGTTGAGTGTGAGGACTGAGTTTGCTTGTACTTTGCATAATAAAATTACATTTATTTGCTGAGACAAGAGCTGTAGTATTTACTCATTGGCTTCTCAGTGGCAGCCCTGATTAATCTCTTGTTTAATACTCTGTAGAAACAAGTATGCTGACAAATAGCGAGAGAGAAGTTACATGGCTGAGGCAGAACATTTCAGAAATCAATCTATGTGTACCCATGAAAGGTACAGAATAAGGTAAAAGAGCACACCTCCCATCAACTAGCCTCCTATATACTGCTTAAAATCTTTTTTTCTCTACTTTGGCAAAGTAGTATTGGCAACTTCTGCTGAGTTTACAGATGAACAATAAATAATAGAGTTGAATTAACAACCATGGTCTGAATTATACCATGGAAAGTACTCTGCAACTTGAGCACTGTAGAACTTTCTGTATACAGTATTTTCTTCTTAGTTTTTCCACTGGGTGGCACAACTCCTACATTGCCTTTTTCAAAGATATCACTCAATATTTGAAAATGTGAAATTATTTTGCTGTATGATCACATTGCCTAGCCAGATGAAATAGAGACTTAAGCTAACTAGAAGGTAAGTGCCACTGTACTGTCTTTCATCTAAGACAAAAACTACTGCCTCTCCCAGCCCTCCTACCTCTGTCTTCCAAACTGTGGTTATCTGACTTTGAACAAAATCTAATGTGTTAGGAAAACATGTAGCTGAGGACCTAGGAGCAACTAAAGGTTTCCATAAACAAAGCACTTTGGTTTCATGAAAGAAAGCAAGAAGTGTCTACTCCCTTCATGGGACCTACTTGATAAACTGTATTTTAAAAAATTCTTCTGAGACCCTCGCACTTCCCAGGGTGGAAATAGTAAGGAAACTGTCCTGCACTTCATGTGGATCCACCCACAGTCTTTTACTCAATCCTTGCCAGTGGCAAGGAAGAAATCTAGATCTCCAAATCCTGTCTGCTGAAAGAAATGTCAGTTAGAACTCATGATGACATTTCTTTCCGTGTGGTTGCCTTGCTGATGTAGAATATCTGTTCTTTGCCTTCAATGCTACAAAATGCTCTGACAGACTAACAAGACCCAGCTGTTTCACAGCTCCCCCAGTTGTTATTTGCTCTCCAATTCTTCATCTCTTTAAGGCTTTTCCTTTAAAAAAAAAAAAAAAAAGATTCATCATATTTCCCACCAACTCTGCTCTGAAAGGTAGTCAAGCCCACTGCAGTCCCCATTTCTAAACCTATGAAGACCTTCAAGCCTTAGAACTGGTTGACTCCTGATGTGACAAGGCTAGCCTGTTACCTCAGCTTGTCCTCAGGCAGAGGACATATGGTGGCAATAACAGCACAAGCATCTCCTTTTAAGTTACATGTTTGCTGTCTCTCATTATGTATAAGCATGATTAAGGAAAGAAATTCTGTGACATTTAAATGAAGTGTTTTGTTATAGTGACAGGGATTCTGAGCTATTTCCAGATATTATGTTTTTTATTTGTAAGTCTGGTACTCAAGAAAAACACTTTCAGAGCATAGTGTTGTCCCTCTGTCAGTTCTGTCCCTAACTCCATGTACTTTTGAGCTCAGGAGTTAATATCAGTGAAATCTGAAAGACAAATAAGTAGGACTCACAGAGGTGTCTAAATGGGTACAAAATTTGGGAGAACTGGCATGTGACTAGAACAGAACTGTACAAATGAAGATCCCCTTGAGAGAACTCACACATTATATGTAACATTTGGTTGTAGCTGATCAGTAAAAATGTACCTGACCGTCCAATTAGCAGTGTACAGTCAGATTAGCCATAACTCTGCTTTCTATCTGTCTCTTGCAGGATGCAGCTGGAAATATTGCTGCAGGAACTGGGTCATGACAATAGGGGACAAATCTATAAGAAAACCATTCCATTAGTTATGCTTCTCATACAACAACTCATTTTAAATGAAGGCAATGTATCAGTAGTCAGGTTCATGTAAATCCTTTGTGCAGGAAGCCCGTGCTTTTGACACACAATGGTTTTTATTTTGAAAATAAATATATTTGGTTTTTGTAGATTCACTTCTCTTTTGCTAAAATCCTGCTATAGGAGGATTGGCTTCTTTGTAATAAAAGGAGCAAGGCTGTAGAAATCTATATGGCAAGTGACAACTCCAGAGCAGTAAATCAGGATTACTTACTGAAGCTCATGAATTTACCCATATAAGCAACCTTCTACACCTCATGTTTTTGTCTAGAGTCCTTCGACTTTTCTGCTTTCTTTTTAAGCAACAGCTGCTATGCCCCCAGATATACACATAGGATAAATTCCCCTTGACTTCTGTGGAGTTCTACCAGCCAGAAATTTTGCTTCTGGCCTTCTTTAGGACTTAAATGTGTGTGTTGGAAGAAAATGTCAGATTAGACTCAAGAGAAAAAGAAACATGAAAAATACCCACATGCCTAAACTATGGGCAGCAAGAGGGAAGTGGGAACTGGTGCTGGATTATTTTAATTTAAATTACATTTTTTATTTCCTTGGAAATACAAATGTGGCTTTAGCTTTACCAGGTTAAATAATATATCTGAAGTATTGTTTTGGACAGCAGACAGTTGAGAGAAAGCTGATAGAAATAGAAATTTTACTTTCTTCCTTTTTTTTTTTTTTTTCACTGCTAAATTTGATTGTTAAGTATGAGGATTGAGATTGCTTGTACTTTGAATAATAAAATTACTTTTACTGCTGAGTGTTGTTCTGTCCTAAAATAAAAGATAGCATTTTTAGGAGAAATAAGGAGAGTATTGTTAAAAATCAAGTTTTCTATACTTAATTTTTTCCTACTTCTAAGGAAGTTTAAAAGGACAACTTTAACTTCCTTTTACAGAAAAAATATGCTACAAATGTGAATTATCTTGCCGAAGAATTTGGTTTCTTAACTGTATTTAATATTTGTGTTGCTTCTGCAGTTCCAGTTATACTGATGGACCCTGATGCCATGTGTGTAAATCAACGTCCTTGCTAGCACTTATGTTATTAGTTCCCCAGTTCTGCTGCATCTCTTGCTCAAGTGCCGTGGCTCTGCTGAGTGCTTGCCTTTGGTTAGCTTGCCCTTGCAGAGACCTAGCAGAAATGAGGTTCTGTGAGGGCTCTGAATGAGAAGGGGGGAAATGCTAGAAATTAAGTTGTTAGGACATTCGTGTCTGTGGATGATTAAAGGGTGAGCAAGGAGTAGGGTGGATGACAGCCTAACTCATCATGTATGCCTTTCAAACAGTAGCTTGGCTGGGTTGCCAAGTGATTGTGGTTAGGAGAAGAGTATTTTCCCTGTGGGCACTTAGATGCTGTAGATACTCTGCACAACCTTGTTCTTCGTTTGAAAGCAAGGCCTGTAACTATGTGAACAACAAGGATGTTTGTTTGAAAGGGAGAGGTTCAAACTGAAGCTCTGTATGAATGAGAACCTACAAGTAAAGTGAGAGTGCTTTTGCTGGGCGAATAGTGAAAAGCAGGAGATAAAAGTTGTTTGTCATGTTTTATTTTCTCTATTGTTTTCTATTCTTTTTTGTTCTTTTCTCTTACCCTTTTCTGAGAGGGAACGGAGCTTCTTATCCCCTTAATGGCCTTTGTTTTTCAAAACACATTTTTCCTGCTGTCAAATACCAGCTCTAAACATGATTGTAGCAGTCGAAACCTCCTTTTAGTGATACAGTTTTTCACTTTGTTTAGGGAACAGAAGGAAAGTATGCTGCCCAAAACACGCTTTCCAGTGGAAAGTGTGTCTCTACTAACTTGTCTTCTGAGCACTTCCACCCTCAGCTTAGTTTCTCCTTTAAAATCTTTGTTGATTTGGAAAGAAGGGTCACACTTTTGGTTATTGCATACAGCAATCCCGGTGGCTGTAATTTGGAACTTTACTTCTGCTCTGAAGAAAATGAAACATTTTGTACTATTTGCCACAGACGACATTTTCTTTATGAACTATTATATAAAAATAGCTCATATCTTATCCAACAGAACAGCAATGAATGCTCAAAAAATAAAGTGAGAGTTTATCATTATTTGTGGCTTCTCATTAGGGTATGAATTTAATCCTTTAAACCCTAAATTGTTGAATTAATTTTTTTTTTCAAGCTGTTTCTCTAGCTCTGATACTAGCCCACCTAGCTAGATGCATAATTAGTTTCAACATCAGAAGGACTTCAAATAGAACAGTGCTGTGAACTGGGTGGTCTGGTTCCTTTTAAGTGTTTGTCTACTGAAAAACTATTAGATATAGAAAGCGTGGGGTTTTTCTGTCAAATTTTAATTTTACACCCTTTCTTGCACAGGTAGCTTTGGTATTAGTATTAAAAAGGAAAAGCAGTAGATGATTTCAAATGTTTTTTAAAGAGAATATTGCACGGCATCAGACTCTGTGTTAGAATGGTTATCAAAGTGCTTTTTGTAACTAGTTCCAGGTAAGCAATATTCAACAGGGGAATTTGTATTGGTTGATTACAGATGATGAAGAAAGTAAAAGAAATTTCAAACAATTAAGAATGACTGATTTTAGACAACTTTCTGCTCTGAAGTGAATCTTTAGCTTACTAGTGATCTCTTGGACTGTTCTAGTATGATCTGTAAGGAAGGAGAGCTTGGGATCCAGGAACGTCAGTCATGAAAAGTGGCTGTTGGGGGTATGTCTGTAGGGTACGATGGATTTGCTGTTAATGTGTAGAAGTTTCTGCTATTGGGTCACCAATACTGTTGTTCTTTGGACCATCTAGCTCAAAGCTAGTGCAGATAACTTTATCTACACTGTGTCTTTGATGTCAGGCATTTCCAAGCAGAAAGTATATTCCTCTGCAGTAACAGGAGTAAAGGCACATATGTGGAAGTATAAAAGCAAGGAAGATAGAAAAGGGACATAGTGAACCTTGGAGTAAATCCAGCATCTGTTGCATCCAATTGGTGGCATTTAGATATCTAACCATCTGTTGCATTATCCTGTAGAATGCTTTTAAGGCCTGCAGTTTAGCGAAGTACATAGTGAAGACTGAAGCAGGGACTGTGGCAAAAGTCCAGCAAACAAATAGAGGTGGTTAATGCTAACCATAAAGGATAAGGAGTATGGAGATTGTAGTGATTCAGGTTGTGTAAGAACTTGGAGACAGAGACACAGGGAGGAACTTTACAAATGTCAAGGGACAGAATGTACCAAAGAGAAAATAAGCCTTGAATGATTTTGAATGATGGATTTGATGTTAATGACACCAGAACAGCAGAAACACTTAGCTTTTGCTGTAGAATTGGTTTGGTTTTTAATTGGTTTTACTGTTTTTAATTAAAAAGGTAAATAAAAGTATTAGGGATGTTGAGAAAGCAGACTGATATGGCTCACTACCTGAGGAGGAGTTCCAAAATCAGTATTTGAAGGAACAAGATAGATCTTTATTGAAGTATATTTTTTAAATGGATGTCACGTCCAAAGTACTTGCATTGGCTTGTGAATACTCAGAAAGAGTTAAAAAAATCCAGACTGCCGCAGAATACAAAGATAACTTAAGGAAACTACTAAAATGTAGATCAGTCTCCAGAGGAATAGGCAGTAAATGAAATGGGACAAAACTCAAAAAGTTTGTGCTGGAGTGAACTTCTTCAGTCCTGAAGTTAGTCATATAATTGGTGCTGTATGTGGATTCAGTGGATTTCCTGTACACATCAGCTTGCAAAATGAGGATGTGAATGATCTAATGCCCATCTTCTATTTCAGTGTGTTCACATTGGTTTAACTACACCATAACTCACAGAAAGGTTTTCTCCAGTGCTGTTCCCCAGTGGCATGACATTAGATGTACCGAGTAATATCTTTTTGTATCAGTATATTAAGTAAACCTGATACTTTCTTTAAAGAGGGAGAAGTAGGGATGAAAAAAACATTAATTCAAGATGTTAAGGTTAATAAGTCAAAATCTAACCTAAATAAAACTCTCAATGAGAGTTGTACCTGGGCAAGGACTGTGGGATTTAGCCTTAAGAGAATTAACAAGGTACATCAGGTCTCCTCACTGTTCTGATTGCCAGAAGCCTGTCTGGACTGTGTCCAGAAATACATTCTCAGTCACAGCAGATTAAAGCAGCTAATACAGGAAATGATGTGTACTGTTTCACATTGTCTGTTCTGGTTTTATCTAGACAGGTACAGTAATAACCATACAAAGAAAATTAGAGGGAAAAATGCTGAATTATTTTTATCAGCTGATGTTTTTCTCATATACCTGTTTTCTGGGAAAGTAACTGTTTTCAAGTAACTGTAAGCTGACTTTGAAAAATGCTGTTATAGTTCTTTCTTCACTTTGGGAATCCTTTTTGATCTTTTAAAGCTGTAGTAGATCACTCCCCCTTAAAAAAAAGCTCTTAAAATGTTTACAAGTCTTGTTTATATTCCCATAACATTTTTCATTATGCTGTGACAGCTTCACTGAAAAATTATTTTAATTATCTCAAAATGAATCGCACTAAGAGGGAATATGAAAATATAAATCTTATATCTGACTGTACTTTAATTGCTTCAACTAATGAAAGAGGCATGAGCTATCTATACAATGTGAAAGCTAAATTGCATGAACAATATAACTAGTATTAGAAACGTGCTGAATCTGTAGTACTCATTCTGCTTCAGTGGAAAGATATGGGGACTGTACCTGTTTTGCAGTACTTGTTTCCTACTCCTGATATGGCAAGCTAATTTCAATGGGAAATGGTGTTGAAAACACCTAATAATTATCTCTTCTGTTCTCTAGGTCAGCAGTGTGGAGACGTTAATGAATGAAACAAAGTAAATTTATGTTCCAGAGGCTGTGGACTTCTCCTGCCAACCTATCCATGAGAGTTCAGTTTATGTGAGTAGTTCTTGTGTGACAGTGTAATGTAAGCCAATGCCTTTTATATGTTATTAAAGCAAAATGTCCATTGATTATAGTAAGTAACCTATTCCTACAAAAATGTCAATGAAACAAGATAAAAATGGGCACCAGCAGACCACAGAATGATTTTAAATGGATACACACATAACAGGTCTAATCTGTAGGTCTAATTAGGTTTTGTCTGTTCCCACAGTAGAAAGTTTTGCTTCATCAGTTCCTAACCTTGTGATCTTTGACTGAATTTTATCCAAGACATTGCACACAGCCATTTTACTTTTGTAGACTTCTGAACTTTCAGATATTTAGAAGCTATTGGTTGAAGGTGATGAATTCAACAAAGAACAAGGGTATGACAGAAAACTAGCGTTCAAACTGTTACTTTGTCAGTGACTCTTCCACCAACATAATGCAGCAATGGATGCTGCAAGGTTATTAACCAACAAATCTCTCCTCTGTAGTCTAAAAATATCTCCCAATTGGGTGCCTCAGTGAAATGCCATGTGTTATAAATGGCAAAGCTGATTTCCCACTTACAGGGATAGTGAGGAAGGACTACAGGAGCTTTGATATTTAGCAGAGTGGTAATGGACGTGTTGCTGTACACGTAGCTGGCCCTAAGTAATTGTTTTCCTCCCTTAGATTAGATGCTTCTTATCTTGTGATAATGTCATAAGTCAAAATCCTCCCATTGCATACCACTGTCTTTATAGGGTGGTTGTATTTTTTTTTCTTTTTTTCAGTTTTGGGATAATAATCTTTAATAATCTTTAAATCTCAGAGAGTTTTCCCTTGGTTCACAAATATTGTACTGAACTGTAAATCTTTGTGATTAGTGATGGGCATTAAGGGAACTCACCGACTCAGAAAACTAGTAATGATTAGGAGAAGCTTTCACTTAAGTCAAATCAGCAGTGACAGGATGTTTTTGCCATCTGATGGCTGGTTTAGATTCATACTGGCCCTGGGTGCTTTGAATTTGTGTAGCATGTTGCCTCTTCTGCTAGGATGTTTTACCTTCTGTATTTTCAACAGTAACAGTTTTATCCAGTGTAGCAGTGGGTCAGATTTGTCTTTAGTGTAAATCAGAGTGATACTACACTCTCTTATGCCAGCAGTTTGTCTGATTGTATAAATCTCTAATACCATGACATGGGGGCATCAAGCCAAAACTGGGAGACTTCTTCTGGAAAAGCTAATCTGTGTGTTGTGCATGGGAGAAAAGATGTGGACATTTGTAATTAATGCCGTCTTCTCACATGCAATACAAACACACAGGACAATCACAATTTCTCACAGTATATAAACCAGATGGCACACTATGTGTCCAGGGTATAAAGTGTGTTCATACCCAGCTATGTTTTTTCAAACTGTTAAATATTTTTCTCCTAAGAATGTATTTTTTGGTTCAGATTTCTTTGTCTCTACTCACCACCTTGCAGTCCAGCATTCTGTCACTTTACTGTATTGCATTAACCCGTGTTGGCCAGAGTCATAATCTGACTCTTTGTTGGTATGAACACCCTTGCTACGAGGGGCATCATTAGCTTCCTCTCTTCCATGGTACTGTGATCCCTTGGGAGTAAACTCTCACATGCTGTTGAAGCATTGCTCGGGTTGCTAATGGATTTTCCTGTTATTTTGTTGGTTTAAAAAACCCCAAAAATTTCAACTGTTACAAGTACAGAGTGCATATATAAGTCAAATGAACAGGCAGCAGTTTCAGGGGTTATGTTGCAGACATCGGTTGCACATACATATCAGAGAAACCAGCTGATTTTTACAGTGTCATTGTGTGAATATGAGTAGATTTTCCTCAACTGAACAACTACCATGTTGAATTTGTTCCAAGCTATTGTTTCACCTAAGGAGTTTCCCACCAGTGAGCGGCACCGTCTGTACGCTTCTTTCTAAATATTTAAACTAACTATGTATTATTTCGTACTCATCAAACATTTCAAGGCTTTATAGCCTTTCTAGACTGTTGTTTGGAACAAATACTTTGGAATCTGTTATTGTGTGCTATTGCTACTAATTCTGTTTCACCATAATTGATGTGTTTACTTAGCTTCCTCCAGTGACTTGATGAGCAAATAAGTCCATGGTGTGCTATCATTCTAGATACTGCAAAACAAGTTACCACAAAAGGCAAGTTTAGTTCTTTAGATGAGATTATGTGTAGCATTCTGCAGCATAATGAATAAATACTATGTGCTAAAACCATTGTAGCATATAATAAACAGAGCAGCTGGGATTTACCACATAATTCTACTATTGTTTATTATTAATACTTTCTTATACTTGGCAGAATTAATGAGTGAATTTGAACATTAAGTGGGAGTGAAAAAGCTCCACACTTCTAAAAGAGCATTAGTATGTTTAGAAGAAAAAGGAGTAGGTTCAGAATCTGAATTCATTTTGTGAACTGTATTGAAGATGCTCCTTCAATCTTTATAATGATATGCAGAAAAACACTAGCTATAATGAACTATGGAAACAAAAGTATTATACACTGTATCCTGAGGAAAATCTGTGTGCTTTTACTGATGCTGGATGGAAAAAATCTAACTGAGATGGGTCCATTTGTGAAAATTGTACAATTTTTGAAATATATTTGAAGAACAAAAAAATACAGTTGTTTATGAGATAAACTGAATTAGAAGCTTTCAGCTCTTGGAGAAGGCAGTGCAGATAAATTGCTGTAGTATTCATAATAGGAACAGGAAAAATGACAGTATAAAGAAAACTGATTAGATACTCAGAGGGAACTTTTAGTGCCATTGAAGTAAATGGAAGTCTTGTGGCCGATCAGCTGTACCATGATTTAAATATGTCAGAATGAAGCTTTGCGAGAGGTTCTTTGGGTTTGTGCATCCATCATTGGAAATACATCATTAAAGACTTTAATTTTAGTGGATTGCATTTGCGGTGTGAAAAATTATTTTTTTAAGTTTCTTAGTACTCCATCTCAATTCCTTAATTATTTCAATAAAACCAAACCAAAACAAAAAGCAGTTAAATTTCTTTTAATATGTTTCTTCACATTGAGACACATTCTCAGTGGTTATATTTTGTTACTTGTTTTACCATAGCATCTAAGAGGTCTCCCTCAGGACCAAGCTATCACTGTATAAGGCCAATGCCCACATACATAGTGCCAGCTCCAAAGAATTAAGAGAATATGAGCAGTTAATATAACACTTCATGAACAGGAGTCAGGCTGAAGGCAATGACAGGAATGTAAATCCTGGTTAAGGCTGTTGGGATTTTATTTTCACCAAAGAAAGGGAAAAAATAATAAATCCAATAAATTTTTATTTTCTTCTTCACTTCTCCTTTCTACATTTTACATTTTCTCCTCTGCCCTGCAACTTCCTCTGCCTTCCATGGAAAAAGAAATGAAGAAAGCAGAAAAAAGAATGAAGAGGAGAGGAAAAATGTGAAAACAAATTTAGATTGTTATCTTGAAATTATAAAAGGATGCCAAAATTGCTAAAAAGAAGAAATAATGTTTCCATAGGAGTATAACCTGTGGGAAAACAGTTTTAAACAACTCCAATGCATAGAGGTTGATCTATAATAACAAGCCTGACGTGTACAGCTATAGAGCTGGCACAATTGTGGTTCAGTGCACAGTGACGCACAGTGACACACAGCAGGCAGAACAAGGACTACTCCCTGAAAGGAGGAAAAATTTTCCCAGTATATTTATAATTTACAAGTACCAAAGCCAGCTTTAGGTGGTGGAAAAAAAAGCTAGTGAGCATCTTCTACAAAAAATATTCACTTCTTTGTGGAGATTTGATAAAGCAAGTTCAATAAATTATTGGAGAAAAATTCATTGCTCGGAAATAGAATGTCCTGAAATCTTGGGACAGGATCTTTGTTTCTTAAGGGTGCTTAATGGCAGCATTGCACCAATTTTATATACTAGGAATTTTATAGTATAATTTCCTTATGGGCCACATAATTTTTCATCGTGCAATGAAGTAATGCAAAATACCATGTATTCCTATTACAACTAACAGTGAAAGAGTGACTATTTCTTTGCATTATTTCATGAACGTTCACCCATTCAGTGGGATTTTCTTTTGTTTTTTCCTGGATGGAGAAGTTATGTGTGTGTGTGTGTCTATAAACTGTGACCTCTAGTTCTGCTGGAAATATTTATTCATCACATAAGATATTTCACCATAAGTGCCATGGGCCTGCATAATTTTTACCCAAGTTCAAACATTGTCTATAATTTCTTGTTGTTTATGCAATCTGTAGAAAATTCAGCAAGAAAAGGTGGGTCAGAGAAGCTGGCTTTGCACTGTGTTGTGATCATGATGGGAGTACTGCTCATTTGTATCTCTGGTTCCGGAGTGAATGTTGTTCTGTGTTTTGTATTCAGTTATTGTTCCCAGAGCTAGACAGTCACTGCAATGCCCAGAATATCTTCTATATTCAGGCTCCATACAGTTGCTATTTCTGCAGCTCAGTCTTCCCTACAGCTGTACAGGCCAGTGGCAGCTTCCCCCTAGGGGAACGCTGAGGACCTCTTTCTCCTTGCTTTCTGGCTCCTGCCCTCTCCCATCAGTTTATTTCTTCAGGCACAACACAGCTGATGCTGGACATTGTACTTGTGCACTGAATGGCAGGCCAGGGCCAGAGAGGGCTCATAGGTACACAGACAGAGTTCAATAATATGGCTCTCTCATCCATGAGGCACGAGTCTGAAAATCAGATTGGTGATGAAGTAGCAATATACTCCATGGCTCAAAAAGGAAACTGTTATCTTCTGTACCAGTTTCCACTGTAGCCCCAGAACAGGTGGTCTTAGCCTGGGTAGAATGAGGAACTTCAGTGGAAGCTCTGTGGGCAGGAGCACCCCTTATGTATAGCCAGGTCTGGGTCAGATGAGAGGAAAGCATAGCCTTTCAGTCAGGAAGTGAAGAAAAATAAAAATGGACCTCCAATAGCAGACCAAACTACATCGTCTCTGAAAAAAAGGAGCATAAATGTTTTAGTTCATTCGCCCAGTGAGACAGAAGAATTGTTTATACTAGGGTTATTGCAGAGAAGAGTTTAGTTGGGTTTTTTTAAGTTGTTAAATCAGAAATGTTACCCATCTGGAGTATTACAGTTTGATCACTGAGTCAGAATGTCGGAGTCATTTTGCTAGGTCCTCTGAAATTAGAATGCTGCTCTGTTGCTAGGCTAGGTCTCTCTGAATCTGGATTTCTGCTGTTTACGTTGTGGTTTGCTCATGATTAATAAAATATTAAGTCTCCCTTTCCAGGCAGAAATGAACAGATGGGGGAATCAGCTGATCTGATGAACTCTGTGTGTACATATACACAATCAACAAATAATCAGAAAAGCAGGAAGGATCATGCTCAGATAATAACTATTTAAAAATAAAATTATAAAATCACATACTAAATATGCTGCCAGAAGGGTGGATTGAGTAAGGAAAGTTTATTATTGTATGCATTATTTATCTGCTCTTTCATTCACAACAGGTTTAATTAAAAATTGCAGTTTTTCTAAATATTTATTCAGGGTGCTGTTATTAAATGTAAATGTAGCATTTTGCATAATGTCACTGTTAACTTTTTGGATTAGGATTTTAAAGAGATGTAAACAAATAATGAGTATTTCTTAGGAAGCATTTATGTGCTTTTCATGTCAATAACACCAAGTCAACTGGCAAAATTGTGTAGAAAATAAGTATCTATGGGAAGTAAGAAACGGCTCTGGAGCATATTCAGAGTCTCTTTGGCATGTTGAGGTTGCAAAACCCAGAAAACCCCTCACATAAAAATAGCCTGAACACAACAAAAGACTAAAACCAAAATAATCCTCAGCTGATAGTTAAACCTGTATAATTACCTAGTTTACCCATTCCCTAAATAGTCACTCATGCCAGTGTTGTAAAATCATAGAATGGATTTGGTTAGAAAAGACCTTTAAGATCATTGAGACCAACTGTAAACCTAACATTGCCAAGTCCACCTCTAAACCATCTCCCTAAGCACCACATCTAGATGTCTTTTAATACCTCCAGGGATGGTGACAACCACTGCCCTGAGCAGCCTGTTCCTGTTCTTGATAACCCTTTCAGTAAATAAATTTTTCCTAATATCCAATCTAAACCTCCCCTGGTGCAAGCTGAGGCTGTTTCCTCTTGTCCTATCACTTGTTGCTTGGGAAAAGAGACTGGCACCCTCTATGTTTGGAGGACTGTAACCAAAAGAAGGAAAACTGTGTTCAGAGGACAGTTCTGAAAATGGGATTTACACATGATATTGTTTCTAACCTTGAACAAGAACCAGACACAACTGATTTAACACTGGACATGGCTGGAGACATATAAAAGACATTTTGCTTATCTACATTTCTAGCTTCTTCGCATCAACCCAGCAGTCTTTTACTGAAAGGTGATTTCCCCATTGAATGACAATCAAGCTACGTTGCTATTAATAGAATTGAAGAAGCACACATCTGCTCTACCATCCCCTCTTGCTGTCAAACCTAAGCACCTAGGAGACAGCAAATGTTTCTGTTTACTAATGGAAAAGTACCTGGATAGACCTCACTTGCCCCGGGAAGGCTAAAAAGTAGGCCACAGGCACTCTCAAGATAAAAAAGAAAGCCTAGATCGGAGGCAGACAAAAACCAGCTATGAACCAATACAGAGAAAATAAAGGAAAAATTTCTATTATCTCTCTTCATCCTTGTGAATTCCAGCCAAGATGAACTTTCGAGACAGCTTCACTCTCTGAGGTAGCCCTTCCCATCCGAAGGCCTATGTCAGAGGAAATTTGCAGTTTACCCAGTCTTTGACCTTCTAACAGCACAGGCATTTCTGGGGCTGAGAAGCTGTCTTTCCTCTCTAGCCTGCCTCTCTCCAGATACCCTCTTCATTACACAACCTGATTCATTGATAGTGCACCTCATTTTGTATATGCAAGTAGACTGGTGCCATGTGAGAAAATGTAGTATAACAAAACCTGAATCTCATTCCATAATAAATATCTAGCCCTTCAATAACTCTTTCCAGAAGCAGCCTTCAGAGCAGATAACAAGTGACGTTATTATCATCTGAGGGGGCAGAACTGAAGCAGCATTTTGCAGTGCTTTCATACAAAGTTGTAAGTAAAATCGCAGAGGCATCATTAAAAATTACCAAACATGATAATTACTGTTTATTCTTTGTGCTGCCTGAGAGCAATAGTGATGAATAGAGCTCTGCCTGTATCTGTGCAAACACTGAGTGAACTTACAAATGCATTTTGAATGTATTATGCACGATTATTTGGTTTAAGGGCAATTTACAGCTTTTACCAGCTTCTTCAGCAGTCTTGACTAAATGCTCCCCAGCCTTCCTGAGGTAGGTAGGACTGCAAAGATGGAAGTTATATGTAAAATGCCAGGAAGTGTTTCATGTGCATATTATCCAAAGGCTCCCATATTATGTCTCACTTGGACAGAAAAGTTTGCATTCAATGCATTGCCAGTCTTTGAGAGGTCTCAGATTGTCACAAAATGTCTCTTCTCATGAAAAGAGACTTTATGTAAATAATAAAAAAGATTTACCTCATACAGCAATTGCTGGACTCTGTTAATAAGTGAAAGAAAGTGTAAAAATCCTTTGTCAAATATACCTCAAGAAATAGCATCTCATATGT
Organism: Antrostomus carolinensis; assembly: GCF_000700745.2. Classification (NCBI taxonomy): domain Eukaryota; kingdom Metazoa; phylum Chordata; class Aves; order Caprimulgiformes; family Caprimulgidae; genus Antrostomus; species Antrostomus carolinensis. The sequence goes on from NW_010303503.1 coordinate 46,934, forward strand.
AATAGTTTTGTTAGTATATAGATTGTTTTATTAGTATATTGATAAAAGTTGGTAAAACCTCAGATCTCATGTTTTTAAACATTAATGTAGCTCTAGGCAGTTCTGTGCTGGAAAACTGCTCTAACTTTCAGGCAAAATATGATCCAATGAGTTTATGAGCATCTCCGTGGAACAGATCTGATACCACCTCACCTAGTCTCACTGTGCTTGAGATACCTTGATGCTGTCATACATAACCCTGGCTTTTGTTATAACTTTGAGTAGGTGCAGCGAATATTTCAATAACCAAAATTTGCTGAAATGTGAATTTCCCCCTTGGTACTACACCCAAAGTTGTTTGTTCCCAGTCTTGTTGCAACTGGCTTTGTGGAGCCACAGTGTCCAGACATGTCTCACTTGCTAAACAGCCGAAGAAGCATGTCTTGATAAAGGCTAATTGGAACCATGTCTTGGACTAATTAAACACAACTGAAACTGTGCCCATGTGAGGCTGCTGTTGCATCTGGAGTTGAGGATCACACCTTTTGATGGAGTACAAGATGTGAAGGTTTTATTTCCTTATCCACTCCATGATTCATGGTCAATCTTTTGGGCCAGGTGGCATCCATGTGAATTGGTTGTAACTGGATTTCTGACTGTTGGATAAGAGCCATTAGACAGACTTGCCAGAAGCCAAGTATTATCAAATGCTCAGAAAGACCTTAGGGAATGGGAATGACTCCAGTCCTTCTGTGAACTTGTGCTTGCACTTTGAACAGATGCCTCAGCGTTTTCTGCACATTGCTGAGGAACAGAGTCCTTGAAATGGCTGGAATGGTGCCTGTGTGTTCAGTGCGGGTCTCCTTCTCTAAATGGCATTGTTTATATTCTGGAAACACTTATTATCTCAGCACTGTTGTAGTAAGCTTAGTGCATCCCAAAACAAGCATCAAGTCCCTGTAAATTACAAAGTATAAAAGCTGCAATTTCCCCTATTCCCCGTGGGCAAAGTGTAATTCATACATAACATTATTTTAATGGAAATCTCTTATTCTATTCCTTGGTGGGGAAGGAAAAAGTAGAAACTATCATAGTGGCTAAATATTTCTCTTTGGACATTCATATGAATGTTTAAGTTGATTTTTCATTTCATTTAACACAAATACTTTACAATCCCAGGGGAAATTATTTTCCATCATATTTTCAGTGCTACTGTCTTTCAAGGACTGATTTGTTACTTACAGCTGTTCCAAGGTGGAGGTGAAAGAGGCGTGAAAGGAGAAGAAAAAACTAAGCTTTAGTAACAGTTTTGAAAAAAACCAAAAACTTGCGGAGTAGCATAGGAATTAGCTGAGTCTTCTCTGCTGCCCACTTGTCTAAGTGGCAGCTGTTCTGCCTGCTTGACTTATCTGGGAAACATTTGTATTTGAATCATTTTCACAGTATTTATAAACCTTCCTGAGAAAAAAACATTCTGTGGCCTGTGTCACAATACCATTTCATTGCAATATCGGCTACTTTTTACAATTTTAAATGAGAGCAGAATCAAGCTTAGTGAGAATATTACAGTGGTCTTCATCATACTGTTCAGGATGAGAGTTGTTGCCATTAGGGATTACATCACTATTTTAGGCAAATTGTTCCAAATGTTCTGCTCAGAATACGAATCTTTTTAGAAGAATAGGACAAAGTAATTCTTTAAAAATCATGGTGAGCTGACAGACAATTACTGTATTTCTAAATGTAGGTTTCATGGAACTTGCAGTTCCTGAAATGGAGTAAAAAAAGGAAATTAAAGGGAAAAGACCCATTTTAATAGGTACCTGTCCAGAGAGAAGTTGAACAATAGATCTGTCATTGTTCTCTCTGAGATTTGGGATGAAAACCTGGCCTTTTCTCCATGGAGCAGGAAAAAAGTCTTTAAAAAAGGGTTTATCTGTCCTTTTGTATCATTAATTGGAATTTATACAACACATACACTAAATCAGGCTTTGGAAGGATGCAACTAAACAGATGCTTCAGAAATCAGAATTTTCTGTATATCACGGAGGAAGAAATCCTTAAAATCACTGGAATGTATGAATGGGATCATTGAAGTTAAAATGTTGTGTAAGAGTAATAGAATTCAACCCATAGAACTGTACACATGAGAACCCAGGTCTTGCAGTATTGTTTCTCAGAGTGCTTAGTCCTTTCTAAAAAATTATAATCTGTTAGAAATAATTTGAGAAAACATAGTTTGAGGTATACAAATTCTTAAATGAAACACAGGATTCCCATATTTGAACATAAATATTCTCCTCAGTTATGCACCCAGAAGAGCTGTTCTTCAAAGACATCCTTTAGTGATTGTGCTTCTGTCCAGACAGACTCTTGTTTGTACCAAAGCCGTAGTGAATGCTGGCAACTTCTAGTTCACCGAAACTACTCATTTTCCCATATACTTATCTTACTCTGGTTACTGGTCTTATGAGATTAGCAGGTTTCATGGACAGTTAGCACGACTAGTTCCTTTTGCAGAATACAAGACTTTGTCTTATAGCAGACCACATTAAATGCTATGTTTTGTATTAGGAAGAAAAGCCTTTTGTTGATGCTGCAAATCTTTGAGTTTACTATGTTTTTACATTCTCACAGACAGCTGTATTCCTAGAAAACACTTGTACCTCCAGGTATTTCGGAGTCAAATACATGATAGTTCAGATAATATATTTCACTGAATGTATTTTAGTTGCTTGTTTACAGACACATGCATGCAATAGATCTGGATGTTTGGGGTTTTTTAAACATAGATGATTTTTCTTTTTCCCAATGTTTTTTGACCAGCTTGAGATACTAGTTAAGCTTGTGGTGGATAAGAACAATAGGTAATTAAGAAGTGTATATGGTAGACATGTAGGACAGCAGAGAAAAATGTTTAAAATCAACTAAATTATGATTTGAGGGAGGAAAGGGAGAGCAGGAGGGATGGATGGGGAAAAAAATAAAGAAGGAAATAAAGAGAAAGATTTATCATGTGAGCAACTAACATATCAAGAGAAGAAAGAAATAATATAATCTGTCTGCAGAAGCAGAAGTTTTTTTACGTAATTTGCAGTGATTTTTTGGCTATATATGATAAAAATTTACTAATCTTTTTCAAGTATATGCAAATACAGATAAATGCTTATTCTAGTTTTGACATGTCTTTAATAAAAACAAAATGAAACGCAGCCTTCATAACAATGCTTGGCTCTGGCATCCTGGAGGGGTGGATTCCATGGGATAAAACCAGATTTTGAGAAGCAGTATGACCAAAGTGAGTGAGGTGCCTCAGTACCATTGAATGTTTGTAACCTTCCGTACTGAGACATCTGGCCCTCATTACACACAGGGCAATTAGCATAAGTCATTATTAGTGAAATCAGTGATGCCTGTGAGAGTTACAGGGATGTTCAACACATTTCAGAATCTGAGTTTTCAATGTCATTTATCCTTAAGGTCCTCAAAGAGTAATGAAAAAATTAGCGCACTATGTGGAGCTGCGCTTCTTTTATACGTTCTACATTTACAGCTATTAATTCCAGCTGAATTCCTGTCAGCAGATATAAAAGCAGATGTATCAAATAGCAAAAGAAATACCTCTGCAGCTATTTCAATTATGATGTAGAACTCAGAGGATAATAGCCTTGATGTATTTCCTGCCTAATGAAGTAACATTCCTGTCAGATGGGTAATTGCTATAGTAGGGCTCTGTTCAAAGAGATATTTTCTCTCTGCTCTTATTCTGCACTCACCACTGTGATACCTCAGCTTCTTGAAGTTTAAAATGTTACTTCCCATTCGTGAGCTGCAGTCTTAATGAGGGCAATTGCTCCATGTTGGCCAGCACTGATTATTGGTAACATACCCTATATTGTAAGTATTCTCTTTGTAATCCTCACTGAAGTTAATTGGGCTGTAGGTACAGAGTTTGTTGAATAACACAGTTAAATGAAGAGACTGATCTTATGTATAGTAAGATTAAAGATTGAATTTCCTTTGTTTTTTTCAGTGGGAGCGGGGTAGGAAAGAGGTAGTGGCATAAAGTACTGCTTAAACCTGGAATCTGGAGATGCTAAGAGCACTGGTCCAGCAGCATTTCTCTGTATTTGTACCTGTACTATGTGGATATCTATCATTACGCCTGAGTGTGTACCAGGAACATTCAATGGTCTTGACCATACAGGGCAGTGGTCCGCTAACAAAGTTCAGTGATCATGATATGTTTCCTTATTAGTCAAAGCTGAAACAAGAACCAGCCAAAATAAAGGGAACAGATTTTTTAAAAAGCCGTGGCAGTATTTCTACTTTTGTCACTCTCTTCAGCTATCTGCCTCCAAGCTGCATCAGGCCATCGGTCTGAACTGAGTCCCAACGCTGCTGATCTATAAAGAAAAACAGTGTCCAAGATGAGTCATGGATCTGCTCAGAGGAACTGGGAAGCAGAGAAATAAGGGTTTCAGTATCTCCCTGTTTTTCCCAGTTGCTTCTATTAGCCTGTCATTGCTACTGCTGAGTTACAGAATTGCTGCTGGACCATATTGCTGCTATTGAGATGAAAGCAAGGTCCATGCAAATTAATGCCTAGTCCATGTGTTACATTGTCTGTACACAGACTCGCATTAGGTAATCTAAGTGGTTTCCTGTCAGTGTTCTGGTTTACATAGTGAAGAAAAAGTGGGTGCCAGAGACTTGTAAAGACCTGTGGGTTTTAGTTGTCATTCATGTTAAAATATCATTATTAAACCAGCTGAACAGCGAATGTGTATATTCTTTGTGCACCTACGCACACACACACATGTATGTAGGTGATGGAGCACATGGAATAGATGTCTTGTTTCAAACACTCTACATTGATGTTAGGCTTTGAAGTCACATTAGGCTTTGGATTAAATGGCATACTTGCTTCCCTTTTACACTACCCCAGTACTTTCTGGGCAGCCACAATGACTGAACACTTGAGGCAAACATTGGCAGAATTTTTTGAGCTGAATCAGGTCCATAATTAAGGCTTTTCTACAGAATATTTCTAATTGAATGTTAGAAAACTAGAGATCATTGACATTTACATAAGCAAATCACATTCTTTCAACAAGAAGTCAGGGGTTAACCCTCTTTCATAGAATCATAGAATCGTAGTGGTTGGAAAAGACCTTTAAGATCATCAAGTCCAACTATAAACCTAACGCTACCAATTCTACCTCTAAACCACATCCCTAAGCATCTCATCTACTTGGGAATGAGGGAAGGGAAGTTGACTCCACCACCTCCCTGGGCAGCCTGTTCCAATGCTTGACAACCCTTTTGGTGAATTTTTTCCTAATATCCAATCTAAACCTCCCCTGGTGCAACTTGAAGCCATTTCCTCTTGTTCTATCACTTGTTACCAGGGAGAAGAGACTGACTCCCACATCTTTACAACCTTCTTTCAGGTAGTTGTAGAGAGCAATAAGCCTCCTTTTCTCCAGGCTGAACAACCCCCGCTCCATCAGCTGCTCTTTATGGAGTTTAGATTGAATCCAGTTGAGATTTCACTCAGAAGGGAAAAGAAAAGGAGGTATTGGAAGTGCATCCCAAGAAAATGAACTCCCTTATTTTCCTTTTTTTTTATTTTTTTAATTCAAATTCGTGCAAATTTGGAGAATTTTGCTGATATCATAGCCAACTCCAATGACCTCTAATGGCATGAGGAACCTTGCTTGATTACAGGGCTAAAGAGGTAATGCTACTTTCCCTTTGATTCAATTGCTGACTGTAGAAATACAGGTGTTTGTGAATAATGAGCTGGATGTCTGCAATTCACCATGGTTTTAGTAATTTCACTGATGGTGAAAACAGTGTATTCTGTTATTTGGAGAAAGAAACCATTGTGTGCTCCAGTATTGTATGCATTTTAGATCATGTAGACACCTGAACTAATTTTTCCCCAGGATTATCTTCCACAATGCACATCTCCACACCAGCACTGGTTCTCTGGGATCAAGAGACTTGTCCTAGTGGAGCTTTTGGTTTCCACAGAAGGGAGCATCATGGGAATGTGTAACAGTGATTCTCCTCTTCTTGGCCTGTCCGTGTCAGCCTCACAAGCAAAAACGGAAAACTGGTCACTTCAGAGTATAAACAAAAGTAAAGAAAAGAACCTGTGTTTAAATGATCCATAAAGAAACTGTCATGAGTAAACAAGTACTTTCAGGATCAAAATACATACTGTAGAATGTGTTTAAGAGAGACTGGATAACAAAAATAAAGCCATAAAACCCCAACTAATTCAATTTTCTTTCCATCTGCCCCTGGTTTAATTCTGGCAATCATTGCATGCTCAATATTTCCATGTAAATGCATTATTTAATGATAAAGGGGTTTTGGAGAAAGGGAGGATGTAGTTTCACTTGGACAGCAATCAGAGAGAATTTCTGTAAACATCTGGTTCTGTTTAAGACAGTTTTAAAAGCATTTAATATAAAATGCTATTAAAAGGTAGCAAAGGAATGCTGAGTGTTCTCACTGTGTAAGCAATGCATTTTTCCATCCTGGAATACAATTGAACTTGAGTCAAGTTTGTAGATAAGTTTCACAAAGATAACCTTCCATTATCTAGTGTGAGTGAAAAAGACTTGCAAGAACAACAGTCAAAGTCATTAAAGACCTCTTTAAAAAGAAGTTCAAAAGATGATAAAGCCCAACTGGATACATTTCAACCAGCTGCATTTCCGTAATTGAATGAACATAGTCAAACAAGTAGTTAGAGATGAAAAGAGAGAAGTGAATAAAAATGGAGGCAATGGAAAATTCATGACACAATGGTCTACTCTTTTTCTCGTTTGGACAGGACTCAGTAGATAACTTGGAGGATTGCCTATGTCTGATATTATCATATTAAGTGATATACTCAAGTGATAACACCAAAGAGTATGTTTTTAGCACAATTCATTACTAATAGCATGTTTTTATTGTCTTGAAACACTTCAATTCCATTTTTTATTCACTAAAAATAAATGCTCCAAATATATACTTATATATAGAATTAGTGTTACAGCTGCAAGTAAATGTACTTGGTTTAGAGATTATATTGAGTAATTGCAAACTTATAAATGTTAATTCATAGAGGAAATAACGTAGGTCAAGAATGAAAATTGCAATTTTTGGACCTTCCTGTTCTGCAAGTCAGATGCTGTTGATGCTTGCTAAGCAGGCTGTAGTCAAGGTAGTCCTTCCTATAAGGGTTATTTTTGGGTCAGATTTTCATTTTAGAAACTCTAAATATATCAAAATAGAGTGAAGAAAGATAAATTCTTCTCATTGGCAAAGCAAGGACCTCAAAAAGGTACCTGAGGCCTGAATAAGCAAGCACATTCTGAGACAACTAAGTATATGAAGTGTGGATAACATCCAGTATACCTCTTTTGATATATGTGAAGACATAAAATTTGAGGGCTTGCGCAAACGCATGGGCTGAAAAACACAGGGTTTTGTACAGTGTGACCATTTGAGATCAGCCCTGAGGATTGGATTGATATTATGTAATTGATACAGGACTGGCTCTTCCCAAACAGGTTTAATCTGAACAAAGCAACAGAACAGGCTGAGCTTAGAGGGGGGACATTTTAAAATTTATTTTGTCCCTAGGATTTCTGTTAGCTTGCTGTTTGTTTTTTCTTAATAATCAGTCCTCACAACTTGCTGGTTTATGCTTCTGCCCCAGTTTTCATGGTAAAGAGTCTGATCCAGATCTAAAGATGGGGCTGCAAACAAAGAAGACTTGTTTAATCTTTTTTTAAGTAGCCACTGTAAATAAGATTGTTTGTGAAAATAATACTCAGAATAAATAACTGCACGTCTTCAGGTTTAGATGGATCTCCACCCTCCCTCTAAATGGACAACTAGCATTTTCTTTCCTCCTTCACACAGAATTTCCGACCACACTCAGCTTCTTTCATCAGTTCTCATCCTCCTGAGGTGTTTTATTGAGAATGAATTAGTAGCTAAAAGTGCCCTAAATGAAGGTCCAGCTTGGAAGCTTATTTCTGCTGGTTAAATTGCACTTCAGGAGTAACCAGCTGCTTCCTACTTAGCTAGATGGAAGATATGGGGCTGAGGTTTTGCTGTCGAAGTACAGTCTCGGCCACTGGCTGTATTTACTTAGCACTTCCTCTTCTAATTTAATTCAGGTTTTCTTTCACAGTTACTCAGAGCCTGAAGTGCCAAATCATTACTTTCTCACACAATACAGTAATTTGACAAGAGAACAGCTGCAATATGTGTTAGAATTCGGCTCAAAGAACAACGGTAAAAGACAAAAGAGAATTTGTATTCCAAGCCTGAAAATGTAAGTACATCACAACTGTCTTCTCTTAACAAGGACATTGTGTGTTTTCACAGCATTTACAGAAGAGAGTAACAGTATTTTTAACTGGGTAGAAAAAGGCATTTATATGCTACTTGTGACGGTACTGTGAGCCCTGAGAGCAATAAGTTTGTAGCACAAGAAACATCGGCTAAAGTGAATTGCCTACCTTGGTCTATTTAAATTTTACACTCAGGAAAGCTAGGAACAGGCACTTTTTCATGTTTAGAGGTAGGACCAGAAGGAGAACATGGGCAGCACAGTTGGCAGAATTCATAGTATGGCAGATTTTGGACCCAGTTGGGTCCACACTGGTAAATCTTCCTGGGACAATTTAGGGTACTTCTCCATTCTCCACCACACCTTATGATGGAGGTTACTGAACTTCTAGCAGGAAAAGCAGGATGGGGATTGTGTGCTTGTGTCTTAATTCCCTGGTGCAAAACAAATTTCATGGTCATGGAAGGCAGACATTCAGACACCTAGTCCCTCCTGTTGTCTCTGCACTGGGAACAGTAATGGTCATGAGCTCAGAAATAATGACTTCTTGAATCATCTTAGGAAGATACGCTAAATGACATGTGTCACGGCATTGAATTGTTCTAGGGGCAGAAAACTTTACTTGTGCTACCTGTTACACGTTGTGTGGATGATGGATACTAATAGTATCAGAGAAAGTGGAGTAAGAGGAGGACTGAAAATAAACTTCCACTTGTCCCCACCCACTGCTCCTTCCTGTACTGACACTGCACTTGCACTAGCTATAATAATAGGGTATGGTACAGCATCTGTCTCAAGAATGCTGCCCTTAGACTTGACTCTAGCTTTGCCCAGGGCTCTATTTTGAAGATGAAGTTGGAGACAGAAATAGTATTGCCTTAGACATGTGAGCTGTCAGTGGCATTATGGCTGTTCAAAGGCAAAAGAGAGATTGTTATCTCTTTTTCAAACAAGGAATGAAAGCTCAGAGGTTGAGTGATCTAGCACATGCTGTATTGTTCTCTCCAAGGAAGCAAGCCTTGGTCTGTGGCCAGTTCACATGGGTCAGCTCATGCTCACACTGCCTAGGTTCTGGCAAATTAACTTAGACGGCTAAGCTGTGCCATACTCAGCTGGGATCCTCACTGAGTCTGATGTGACATTCATCTGTCCCTTTGCATCATTGCCCTTTCTTAGTGCTCTTCTGTCAAGGGCTCAAATACTCGAAGGCATCTGCTGCGGCAGGCTGGAATGCTTTTTCATAGCATGACACAGGAAGCAAGGGCTGCACACTCTTGGGTATGCTGAGGTGGACTGTATGGTCTTTTACAGGGACAGCACTGTCTGCTGGGTGCTGTTGGAGGATTGATGGGTGCAGCAAAAACCAAATGTGGTCCATGTCCTAGCTTCCTACTTGTTATCTAGAGTGAAGTCAGCAGTGAACTATTCTGTGCTGCAGTCCTCTTGGGAGGAGCTAGCCACTTTTCTCTGTAAGGCAGCCCAGAAATGAACAAGGAGATATGTAGTGTTGATTAGCAGAGGACAAGGTCAAGATGTGAAAAAAGGACTGAGACCAATTGAGAGGAATCCTATCACAAAGCCAGGATATACCCTGGGTTCCAGACCAGTATATAGTGCCATCCTTCCCTCCTACCTTTGTGTTTAAGAAACAGTTTCTGTCTCTCATGAGTGTTTTTGTGTATACTATTGTTTCAGTATGACCCACTGTATTTAGAGGGTAACATTGCACCAGAAGAAGCCAGAAAGCAGACGTGCTTAAGTGCTACTTGCTGATGTTTTAGAACCATTTGTTCAATGTGAAGGATGTGTTGCTATACTGATACTTTAACTTTTACCGAGATGTGCTCAGAGAGGTGAGGTGACCCAAGCAACCTTCCCCAAGACCTCTTATTGCACATTTCAGAGTGTTCATATTCATATTTATTTGAAGATAATAATCAGACAAGGTAGGCTGCACCAGGAGATGACTGTACTGAAAGGTGTTTGAAGCATAAAGTGGCACTGTGGACAGACTATGTTTTTGTTGGATTTTAATGCTAACCATGAGTGAAGCCTGGCAATTAAAAAAATGACCATTTACTTATACTACGTGATGGAAATCCATGGAAGGTAAACTGTGATTCTGTGATTCTGCAGTACATTTGGTTGCCCAACATCTACTGTACTGCTGTAGTAAGATTTGCAAACTTTTCAGAAGAGACAGAAAGGATTTGCAAAGGCACTGTTACATTTCAAATACTTAACTAAAATTATTTTAAGGCAATATGAGAATAGTGTTGCTATTTAAAGGCACCTTGAACTTTTCTGTTACAAATTGGACTGCTTCTATGACATTCTCCTGGAGAGGGCATGTGATCTGGTGTTGGTAATAAGGGAATAGTAGGGAGACTTTACTTGAATATAGGATTGTCTGTCTTTATTAGTAAGCCTACTCCTTAAAGTATGCTGGAACAATTCAGCAGCATTGAAGTACCTTGTGAATGCCTTGTCATAGGTACTTTCTTAGGAGCACTTTGTGTATATCAATATACTTATATGCTGTGCTGTACAGAAAAATTCATCTTATATATGAGCATAATTCATACTGACAAAACTTATTGCACACAGACTCGTGCACACCTGTCTGCAAATGTGCATGTGCATGCACATGTTGAATCAGCCAGCCCTGTCAAAAATACACTTTTGCAGGCATCACTTTGTCTACTTAAGTGCCTTTTGCTGGCACATTGTATCAGGAAGAGATTACATCTCTGTGGACTCTCAACTAGTAGACCCATGCCAACAAAAACAGCAACAGAAGATATAACTGTATTTTGAAATAATGTACTGTACTTCCGTGTATATAATGCATAAGTTTTGTACGGAAACAAAACCCACTTGCAATTTAGCAGATGTGCAAATATGCATTTAGTTGTTTGTTTGTTTGTTTGTTTGTTTTTTAAGTGGAAAGAGGAGAAACCTTTTAAGTCTGAGGTTAAATAGTCCTTAAATTAAGCCATTGCTTTTAGGCTGGTTTTACTTTCTCTGCTCCTTTCACTGATTGTATTCAAATTAATATCACTAACATTTGATTTCATGTAATATAGGGAAAAGTTTTCATCTATTTAAAGTCTTTATGTCAAGAGAGAACTTAGGAAATAAATAATTCACTGAAGTGTCAGGACATTGAAACAATTTTTATTACAAATTACCTTTATACAAATTACTGATGAGAGTAGTGATTCTTTGCATATTGCTTGGTCTTCAGGCCATTTTCAGGAAAGGAGAAAGGAACTCACCTTGACTTGTTCAGTGGTGGGTATGTATCCAGTGTCCCACAATAAATGTAGTGACTTCCTACTGGCTTGATAAATCAAGCTGATGTCATTCAGCTTCCTTGCACGGGATGAACAACCTCAGTTGTCAGGACATTGCATCTAGTTTGTCACTAGGAAGAGAAGTCATGCCTTTGGCTTTAAGAAATCACAGGGCCTAGGGGAACAGTTCTGTTAGCTCAGTTGTGCAGATGAAGGCATTCTGCTAACTCTGCTCAGAGGTCAACTGATTTTAACTCCTTTGATTTCAGTGGAGCCACATCCGTTTTATACTAATGCAAACAAGTCCAGAATTAGGATCTTTTGGTATTGCACCTAGTATTCTGTTTTGTACAGGATCATCATGAAATATGAATCACAGAGTTACACTGGTATAGGGGGATGGCATAGGCAGGTGGATAGCCCACATGTTACAGTGTTTTCTAGCACTTCAGTGAGGGCTAGTCCTGAGTTTAATGCCATGAGAACTGTGTGAACCAACTAATTGGTTATGCACTTCATGGCCATGACTGTTATTTTGTTGTTGTAATAATACGTTCAGCTGAAGAACATTTGTGCATCTGACCACCAACTATCAAAGGGCACTCAGGAGGAAGAAGAAGGGAATGCAATCTATGTGATGAATTCCATCACTGGTAAGGTACCCCATAGATTTCCTTGAAAATAACATTTAGGAAGTAGGCAAGGGGACTGCAGAGTAGATTATGTGTGATAAACTTAATATTTTCCTTAAAATTATGTTCTCCTTTGCCTACAGCTTACAAAAAGTTGGCAGTGCCACAGTAGATCATTCTTAATAAAGAAATGTTGAACTGATATAGTTAGAAACTGTTTTCTATTCCTGGTTGTCTGGATTCATAGTGACAGGTGTGTTACCCTGCAGGAAAATACAGAAAAAACAATGATGTCACTCATTTTCACAACTCTGTTCTGGTAAAAATAACTACTTAACCTGTAAGAACAGAAAGGCCCTTCAGCTGAACCACATTGACAGCCCTGTCGCAGTTACAGCTTCATCATCTGTTCCTGGCTCTCAGTAAAGGAAAAGACCAGTGTTGCTCCTCCTGGATGCATTGCATAATGCATGCTCTTATATTCTGGATTACATGCACTCCGGAGTTTATTAATCGTTTTCCCTGCAGGTGATGTTTATATCAGTTTTTGACAGGTCAAGGTACAAAGTCTTGGAAATAAAGTATGCAAGAAACGTGTATATTGGAAGATGCCATGAATATTATTAGTTAGCAGCTGGTTATTGTTCTCAGTGTTCTGTGGTTGGGAGATAGACCTGTCTTTGAATTTTGGAAACTTTTGGAAACTGTGACCGCTCCAGCTCTGGGTAGTCTGCTTAAAGGGTGTTAAAAGTCTCTGAGCTGCCTACTTCAAGGCTGTACTGAGGAGCAAGGAGTGTGGAAGTCCTTAGACTCCTCGTGATTGATGGTCAGGAGGTTCACCTGACATAACTGCCAGCCTTGTGACAGTGAACTTGGAAGCCTGGTCTCTGTGGCTGTCCTGGAGCACATACCAGAAAGCTTTGGTGTCCCTAGGAGACTGTTGTGCTAGGGAGGATTTGTAGGAACTCTAAATTTAATTTAATTTATTGGAAATTTGCAAATCATGGATGTTTAGAGAGAAATACTATGTATTTGCCCTGTCAATACCACTTTGATGAGTCTGTTTTGCTGAAATTTCTACATAGGAAGACTGAGAAATGCCAGCACCTCTCCTTTTCTGTTCCCACCCACAGATGCCCCATGCTATGCCAGCTGTGCATAGATTGCTTTCTCTCATGATTAGGTTGTGATGGCACAGCATTTCCATTTACACTGGTTCTGCACCTCCCCATGGTTTAACTCCTTAACATTAATTCTCTAAAATGATTAAGGGGATATTTTCAGGAATATTTTCAAGTTCTCTTTTGTTCCCAGAGAGTCCCTTTATTTAAAGGTGGCTGGAGTAAATCTTTGGTTTTGTAGCATAAACTGAGGATATATTTCACAGCACTGTATAGATGGGAATCAGAGACACTCTGAAAAGCTAAATAATTTTCTGAGTAACTTGAGCTCATCTCTTTTTACAGTCTGACTGCCAGACATAGAGTCTTGGGCCTTTAAAAACTTCATATATCTCTTCAGCCATGAAGGATTTGCAGTCAGGCTTTGATGGCAGAGAAGGAAAGTAGCATCGTCTATTTTTGGTTCAAAACCAGCAAGTTTCTGTAGGATCCACAAGAGGAGCTTTGATTTTTTTAAAAAATATTTTTTTATTTCTCAGCTGGAAACTGCTTGAACTTTATTACAGTACTGGTTTTTTAAACAATAGCTAATCATTCATCAGAAGTTCTTGCAGCAACCAGTTTTATATAACTTCTGAAAATGTTTTTTACATTTTAGCCAGTTTCTAATCTAATTTCCACATCCTGTTTTCCTGCAGAGCTTATCTGCTCCAGTGAAATTGTTCAGGGAAATTCCGTAATCATTAACTCTCTATCTGCATTTCCATGATGACTCTTCTTTCCTAGAAATGGAAAGAGGACAAAATTTGTTGAACGCTGAGGATTCCTAATTTTTTTTGCCACAGAAATTTGTGTAGAAACATAAACCCTAGTGGTGATATGTACCACCAGGAAAGAAAGCAACGTCAGCACATAAACAGGTCATCCCTGGCTTCATTGTTGCCTGCTGTTGTATCTGCTACCAAAATGGAGTGCGACAGGCTTCAAAATTACATCAGACTGACGTGACATGGCATTTGTATCATATTGTCATGTCAGGGATGATATCTCATAATGATAATAGCAAATAACTGTATCAGATAATGTTGCTCGTCAGCTATAACACTTTACAGTATTTAAGAACTAGCCTCCAAGTCTATTTTAAAAAAGGCAAAGTGTTGCCTTTTAAGCACATTAAAGTAGTAATCATAAGAGCCAGCAAAACCATGGAAAATTTATTTTCACATCCTTACCACTTACTTGTTTTTTTCTCTCATCTGCCTCCTTCCTCCTTTCCACTGACTAACACATGGTCTTGTTTTTGGTTCAGACATGTTGGAAGTTCTCTGTATGGGACGCTTGTACTGCTAAACTCACAGGAAATTCCTCTATCCATTACCTTTTTGTAAACCTGATGAAGATCAAGGGTTATGAAATTTTGCTTCTGATCCCAGAAATAAATAATTTCCCCCTTTAAACTCACATACCACAGAGAAGACCATGCCTGTTTATTTTAATGAAGATTATGATGATTATGTTATGATTTTTTCTGTTTATGCTAAGGCTTTTTGTAAAGCTGTGTATAAGCATATACACCATTTGCACTTTAAAGAGGCAAAAGGTTGTGTTAGTTCTTACAACTGACATGAGAGTATTAGACCTTGAATAGAAACTGAAATAAATATATGAATATTTAATTTACTATATGAAAGGGCACTTGGTTCCCGTTCATGAAGTAATAGGAGCAATTAACTTGGGCCACATTTAGGTTTTAGTTCAAAAGGTTTGAACATTGTAATGGATATGTTTTAGGGTTAACTATCCTTACATGAGATTTATGAAGTCAGACTTGTTTTCCAAGACATTTTCAATGTTAATCTTTAACAGCTCTGTAACTCGGATAATATTCTAATGTCAACATAATGTCAACAAATAGAATAATTGCACTGAGGCTATTGTGAAGTACCTAACTAATATTTATAAATGAACATTAAGAATTACCTACTTTGAAATTATTTTTAGCTGAGATATCTGTATTTCACCTCTGTCTTGTATCTAAAGAGGTAGAGAAAAAAATTGTAAGTACAAGAGCTGGTCAGAGTTTGGTCTTGCTTGAAGGCCTATGAAATAAATAGACTTTAAGGGCATTAAACAGGTGTATTTCATTGATTTTTAACATGCAGATAACTGGTATTTCCTATAATACTTGACATTTGACACTTTACAGGGATGTACAAATTCAAGAACAGGCATTTAACTGGATTCTTCATCTAGAAGTTTATAGGTGAAGGATGGCTTTTGAAAGCTTGCATATCCTCCAATGAATACACTGGGAGTTATGTAAGATTTATAAATTGGAATGAACCTCATTATTCCAGTTTCTGAAACTGTTCTCAATGTGTAGAAACACAAATTGTAAGCTTAGCAAAAGTCATTTCAGTCAGTTTTAACAAATGAGGCCTGCAAACTTTCAAACAGCATTTACTTGGTTTTCCAGTTGACTAGTCTGTCCATTCAAGAGTAAACAGAAACAAAAGTGTGTTCTTTAAAAGGGAATAATTTAAAGAAAGAGCCAACAATGTTGGATGGATTTAGTTTTCACTTCGTAAACTCCAAGTTGACGTATTTTAACAGGAGATTTCTCTGTTATTCAAGTTACAATGAGTTTAAAATTAATCTGTTTATAAAACAAACAGTCTCTCATGTAAAAATAATTGCATGTGTTCCACGCTGATATAATAGCTATTATTCATATAATTAGTCTAAGTAGGGTCTAGTTGTTAGCACATGGGCAGTTTTTGCATGAAAGGGGTTGCATCACTGGACTCAGATCTTACAGACTTTATTTTCTCCTAGGGATGAGTGGTGTTTTTAATACACCTACTGATGATCCACACACCTCCTGTGTGTAAAAGCACAAGGTTGGATTTGCAATATTTTGTAGTGGCCACAGCTACTGTGTACCGGTTGAAAGGACAGCACATCTTAAAAACAGGACCTGTAATTTTTAACCTTCTTAACCTTCTGTCCACAGAGTATCCCTCTTATTTGATCTAGACAAAATGTTTGCTGCTTTTCCTGAGTGAACCTTGTATCTATCATTCTTTGTAGATACCTTAAAGAGTCTTACTTAATAGTAATGCAAGAGAACCCGTCAGGCATAACTAGAGGTTTTTCCCAGGTTTGTTCTCTGGAGAAATATGGTCTTGGCTTCTATACAAAAGCTCATAGAAATGTGGGTCATTCCTGAGTTCCAAGTGATCATCTTTTGAGAGCTTGAAAAAGTTTGTGTGTGGTGTTACTATTTGGGAATGGACAGGTTTTGTTATTCATATTATCAGGTATTTTAGGTTGGGTTTGGTTTTTTGTTTTGTTTTGGTTTGGTTGTTTGGTTTTTTTCATCTAGAGTTGCAGTAATTAAAACACCATTGTAGTCAGAGGTTCCTGGGAATATCACTGAAGATTTTGTGTCATCATGCTGTAGATGGACACTTCACAGGTCAAAACAAGTCAGTCTCTGTGGCCAAGACATGGCACCAATCTATTTGTTTCAAAGAACATAAGTTTGTTCTTTCCACAACTTTTGATACAGGTCAGTGATTCCATTAATGTCACCTGATAAGCAAGCCATGGCCTTTATAAATTAATGATCACATGCCCTTGGAAACCTAGTTCTTGTTTTAATTTAAACCAGAAGTTCTTTATTTCTGGGAGGGTTTTTTCCCCCCCTATTTAGAAGCAGTCAACTATGTATTATCTTTCTGCCATGGCAGTTCCTGAGCACATCCTGGAAAAGACCAAAGTCCTATATTAATTGTTAGGTATTATATACTTCATAATTTTATTGTAATTTGTTGGGTGAAAATATATGTTACATTCTTTCAAAAATAGATAAAAGCCAACAAACACATAAGGAACCAGAGCGTTAGAATCTCTAACTTCTAGAACAGTATTAAATAGTGAAACCAACCCTTCTTCCTTATTGTTCTCCCTGTTTCAGCCTAAATGCTGATAGGACTGGAAAGACATCGCTGCCTACGGAAATGTAAATATGGAGTTTTTACTATTTCTCCATTATAAAAAAATTACTTTTGTATCGCTAATAATACTTAAAGGTGGCTTCAAGGAGAATTAGTAGCTTTTCTAATATCTATCAAAGCACCTAGTAGGCATGCATAGCTGTGACTTTTCCCTGTGCTTAAAAACATATGCCAGTCTCACTAGGCTTATCTGTTCTTAAGGAATGAACACTATAAAGCTGCTTTAAAGGAAAAACCTGAGTAATAATGTGTGATTTCATTTTGCAAATCTACAATCTCAAATCCTTAGTGATTAGGGGGAATTAATTTCATTTAGACATGTCTCCTGCATAAAGAGACAGTTAAACCATCCAACAGGCTGGGGTGGGAAAGTGAAGTTAACGCTTCTGACAAGAAAACTTAGGCAAAGAGATCATTCCATTCATGTCATGAAGAAATTTAGTCAGATTCTTAAGTCTATTTCACACATACATGCAGTGTACAAAGCACTGTGTCAAACTTGAAATTCTGACTATAATTTATGAATGGAGGGGTCAAATTTGGATTTTTTATGCAAACCATAAGAATTATTGAACTCAACAGGAGTCATGTCTGGATAACAGATGAGTGGAGCATAATGTTGAGGGATACTGAGTGCCCTGAGCTTAGTCTGAAGTGACCTTACTCTGGATGCTCAGCATCTCCCTGTTGGATTCCTAGTCCACGTTACACATCAGCAGAAAGAATTGTCATGATAAGAATCAACACTTCAGCTGAGCAGTTGCCAGGGACAGTAAAAACCAGCAGTTTCAGATTAATCCCAACCTGATGTCTTCAACAGGTAGAGGTGCTGTTTTAAATTTTCTCTGAAGGAGAAGCTTTTGAGTTTGAAATGGATTTTTCTTCCAGTTAGTGAGGGTATCATGAACATTTATCTTGGTTCTGACTTGCTACAAAGTTTTGAAGACGTTGGAAGGTCTCTATAGAGCCCAACCCCTCTCTCTCCCTCTTTTTTTTTTTTTTTTTTTTTTTAATTTTTCCAGAGACTGTGGCTATTCTTTGGTATTCCTCACCTAGGCCTTATAGCTGGTATGAGATGGGTTATGTGACTTCTTATTGTCTGCATCCTCTTATGCTCAGGATGAATTCCCCCAAAAGAAGCAGCATTATGCAGCTAGTAAGAACCTGGTAGCTTTTTCTGGGTGCAGTGTTAAATATCCTGGACAATGTTAAATGTGTCTTGAATCTTGTTCATTTTGCTGTTTGCTTATAAAAATTGAGAATCACAGGAGCTGAAGCTCCCAGCTTGAAGTTATAAGTGGTGTTCTATTGTATGTTTATAGGCTTATTAAAAAAACCAAACCAAAACAAAAACTAAACCAAACACCACACCAAAACCCAGACTGCTCTGAGAATGGAACAAAACTGAGAATGAAATTATGGATTTGAGCCTCATGCTTTTCAGGGTAGCCCCCTCTTTACTGAATGGACTTTCCAATCCTTTATCATAGCTATCTTTATTTATGCTTGATAATGTTTGGGTTTGTTTTTTTTTTAAATGAAGTGTATGCAGGTTAGTATTATAATGTAAATCTGTTCTTAAGGGGAGGAAAATAGGTGTACTTTGTAAAGCCAGCCCTGAAGCCTGGGTTAAACAGGCAGGGTAAAAAGGAATGCTCAGCCAAGTGTGTACAACTCTCTTGCAAGTGCTGAACCTGACTGCAGATTAGAAAATGATCAAGACTCATATCAAAGTACTGGGACGCAAAATATTCTTTCTTACCAAGCAGCTGGGTCCTTATTACAGCTGTGCTCTACACACCTAATCCTGCGAGGTGCACAGTCTTCCTAGAGCTCACTGAAACTGAGCTCGGAATACCTTGTGCAGTGGGGTCATTACAAAGATGCTTTCAGACTGCACAGGCGGGTTCAAAATACAGTTCTTACAGCAATTTCCTGTGTAAGGCATTGATGAGACAATATATCCCTTTATGAGTCTCTGTTTGACTACAGAAATGAGCAATTGTTCACATTATATTTAATAAATCCCTCGACACCCAGTTAAAAGGACCTACGTTTAGCTGAAGCCTTGGCATGAATGTACTTCCAGAGGTTTAATGACCTTTCACTTTTTGAGGTGTTCTTTATTTAAACTAATGAAAATGAGCTCCACTTAAAAGGCTTTTAAATGCTGATTAAAAATTAAATCAGCTGTTCATTATCCCCAGGTGGCCTTGTTCTAAGAGTAGTAATTCAGAGAGAGTCAAACAAGTAGTCTTTTTTTAATGCAGCTAGATCTTGAGTTGGGAGGACTTTATTAGAGCTGTTTATTGATCACAAAACGTTCAACTTCTAATGCAAATGTGTTTGCAAACACAGGATTTTTCCCCTGCATTTCTGTCCCCTGTTTGTTAGAAATGTGGAAGAAAATCAGGCACATTTCTGAAGATTCCCTGTGGCACGTACAGCAGAAATGTAAACAGCTGTGATGTTTTCCAAATAAATAAAATAATGACGTAGTGGATACCATCACATTAATAACAAGAAGCTGAGAAATTAGCTGTAGAAAGTCTCACTACATATTTAATTATTTTGCTCTAGAACTCAAAAAGTTTCAGAAGCATTTACAGTACAAATCACAATGAACAATGATAAAACTTCAATGGATTGGCTTTTTTGGTTTTATGTTTTTTTTTCGTTATGGCTGCTGAGCAAACTGGCCTGGGATTTAAGTAGTTAAACATAATGTAAAATGCTAAGAGAACAAAATCCTCAAGCTTGTAAAGTATAATTTATCTGAAAAGCAGGAACATTCACTGCTTGAACACCAAGATTGTTATACAGAATTTTTCATGTACTTTTTAGTTACAAAATTTCACTTGATAGAGTACTTCCTGATCTTGAAATGCAAGCTTAACTAATAAGAGTTTAGTTTAACAGAGAAAAATATTCATGACCACTTTGAGAAAAGGCAGTGCATTTTTGAGAGCATTAGACATAAGAAGAAAGGAAATAGTGGTATACCATATAAAACTCTGAGTTCCACCATAGATAACACTTTTCTTCTTGTTTTTGTAGGCCACATGACTCTTTGCTCTTTGTTACTTGTAGTAAAATGAATGCCAAAAGGTTACTTGGTGAAATAGCTGCAAAGTACTAGGGGAGCCATGCAGCACTGTTACCTTGTCTCTTCTGCAGCAGGAAGGGTGGAAAAAACAAGCCTTTGTTGGCCAAAATATTTGAAATGACTTGCCTTGAAGAGACCCTAAGGCCTTCACTCCTATTCCTGTCTAGCAGAGTTATCTCTTAATTTGCCTGCTACAGTGGTTGGATTAGGGATGCACTAGAAGTGCATCCTTGTATTTGCACATTTTTTTAAAAAAGTCTGGCAGAGCTGAACAAAGCTATATATCCCAAGTTGCTGCAAGGAAAACTGTCTCAGTGCTAGAAGCCAGCTATTACTTCTCTGATCCCCACTCTTGAATGCTTTGTCTGGTAAAACTTGCTTGTGTCCAAGACACTCTTATTCCCAGATTTATGAACAGGAGGAGAAGAAAGTGCTCTGGTGATGTCATGAAGATAGGGTTGCAGAGAAATGAATGTGTTCTACTAGCTTGTGGGTGGTTTATGCAGTCACACTCATGCGCCTTTTAGCTCGTGACTTTCTAATGGGTTTTGGAATTGGGCACATGACACCAGGGAATGCAGCATCTATGTCTGAGGTAATGAGCAAACATCCCTAAATAGGATGCCTGGCTGGAGGAATATTCAGACTTTGGTCAGTGAAACTTTAATTGCCCTCCTGCCCCCACCAGGTTAAAAGAAACTCTTTTTTTCTTTTCTCATTGAAGAAGGAGTAGTAATTTAATCATAGTTTGAGAATCAGCTTTAAATGTCAAATTCTAGGAACCCTTTCTGCTCCAATGTTAATGCAGAACAGATTGTAATACAGTGATAACTGCATGTCTAAAATAATGAAAACACTGATGTTTTGAAGAATGTCCTTGGCTGATAGCTGTATTTTATTATCTAATGTAATTGGAAGAAAGTTATTTTCCAAGGTAATGAGTATTCTTCCTAAAAACTCCTACTGATCCTACTGGTGAAGAGGCTTCATTATTTTCTGTGGAAGAAATGTGTAGAAAGAATAGTGCTTTGAATGCAAAAACTCAAAAATCTGTAAATCTAATAAATAAAGAGCATAGCATAAAAGTTTCACCCTGAAATTCATTCCTTCCTCCCTCGCTGTTTCTGGTTTCAGAAAAATCCTACAGATTTTAAAAAGACGCTAAATATTTGTTTTGAGTGAGTATAAGAAGTTGTCACTTCCTGTTGTTCAAAGAAATACTCCATATTCCCTCTACCTCCTCTGGAAACAAAATTATTTTTTTCCAGGGGAAGGAATATCTCTACATAGAGGTCAGAACTGTGTTAGCAGGAGAATGAGATTTAACAAGTTCAAAAAGACTGAGAATGAGAAAATGTTATTGTAAAGACCTGTGTTTTGCACAGCACATCTCTAATCAGAAAGCAAAGGTATGATGTTCTTCCTTCTCATCAGCAGGTTTGGTGCTTTTTCACAATTGAAGGGCACTGTTGTTCTCATTGTTAGTGATATTTTAGAAAAACTTCAGTATGGATGAAAATATACCTCCAAAAACTGATTTTTTTTTTTCCCCCGATTGTCAAGACTTTTGTAATTAGTTCCGGTGTGTATTCTTAATTTTCCTGCATGAGAGCATTGCTAAATGAAAATTATTCCTGGCTCATGGGGTAGATCCAAAGGTCTTGTGTTTTCAAGTGCTCATTGTTACTGTGTCCTGCTTTAATGTGACTTGTTTACTTATGGGAATAAATAAATAAATCACCAGCTCATGTGAAGCATGTCAGCTCTCTAGATGATGCATCAGGGCAGTTAGGAGCTGGTCATATTTCAGTTCAATGTACTGTCAACCTAAATAGAGCATTCTCAGTCTCATTTGGTTGTCAGAAACAATCTAGTCAAAATAGCACAAAACTCTGTTTAGATTTATTCATCCTTCTCTACAGAGTCAGTTAGTCTGGTTGGAACATGATGCTGCCATAAGCACAGTTTCAGCTGAGCCTGAGTGTTTACCTGGACAATTCTTCTGGACTAGTTTGTATTAGGCCAGTTACAGCAGCCCTGCTGACAAATGGTAACTTGTTTAGTGGCTGTGACTTTACAGCTTGCTGTTGAACACCCCTTGCAAATTTAGCCCAAAATATGATGCCACATCTTTCATAAATTTAGAATATTTTATTACCTCCTCCTATACTTTTGAGTGTATTTAGTGCTTATTTTGGAGTAGTTCTTACTTGGAAACAGTTTTGTTTAAAAGTACATTCTTGATGTATTGGTTATGTCTTCCTTTAAACAATGTCAACATTCCTCTATGGGTAAAAATAATTACACTTGAAAAGCAGGTGCAATAATTAGAGCATTACAATAATTATTTAGTTTAGGCATCTAAAAGAAGAGACAAGACTGAGATCTAACCATAGTCAAGCCTTCTGGTTTTTACTGTTCATGCTATTGAATATCCACTTTACTGGACAAGAGGATTCTGAGGTGTCCAAAGACATTTACATGCGTGCTAAGAAATAGATGCAGTCATCATTCAAATACTCTTAAAGAATATTGATTTTCCAATCAGTTTATTAGTGTTGTGTAG
>NW_010303503.1:70047-76030 GCF_000700745.2 Antrostomus carolinensis
AAAGTAATAAAGAACAGAATTGACAGTGGTTTTATAATCAAATCTTGAGGAGGATTAATTACTTTGGGAAGACTTTAAGTTTAACTTGATTTAGCAGCAAGGGAAATGCGCATCAGGAAAGGACATTCCTATTTCACTTTTTAATTGATTTAAGAATCAGAAATCTTCTGAGGAATGCCACAAACACAGGTGATATTCTTAAGTGGTAGAATCTACATTTACAGCTCTGATTTTTCTGAAAGGTGTGTAAAACCTTATGTACCAGAGTACCTGTATGCCTGAGCAGGCTCCATCACAAAAAATATTGTTTCCAAAGTCCATTTTGACTTAATCTCAGAAGATTGCCTATGGATGGATCAGTCTCTTTCAGAACATAGAATTTTTTTCACTTTGCCAGAACAGTCTATTGTATCCCAGTCTAGTGACATTTTGTTGGTTTTTGCTATGGCCAGCACGGAAGATAAAGGCCTTCTTGTGGAAGCTGTTGTTGTCCTTTTAAAAAACAAATCCTGAGAGCACAGAGAGGATCTTGTGATTTAACTCTCCAAGTGAAGGTGTGAGCACTTGTGCATGGAAGAACTAACAAATGGTATTGGAAATAAGCTATTTATATAACTGTAGGCAAACACACCCTCAAGTTTTCCTTTGGGAAACTGTAGAGAAAACTGTATCTTGTTGCTGTGGAATAAGTTTAGTCTCATGAAGTAATTATGAAGTCAAACTCAGGACACTGAAAACAAAGAGGGTGTGGAAGGAAGCTGCAAGCTTCATTCTGCAGAGAGGAAACGGGTAAGATAGTGCTGATGGGACTGCTAGCAGCCCTTAGGCCACGGAATCAGGCTAGAACTTGTCTGAAATAACTTTGCCATAATACATACTATGTGGTCATCGACTCCTTAGCATTGTTTTGTTCTTGCCTTCTGTCCTGGCTTGAGATACTGTTGTCCAGATGGCAAAGAGGCAGGTTATTGGGAGAGCTCTTCTCCTTAGCTGAACATTTTAACACCAACCTGAAGTGCTCCTGCAAGCTCCAGTGAGTGACTTGCCGTCTCCTTTGGCTTCTTCTATATATGTGTGATCAATCAGAATTGAAGAAAGATTTAGTAAATAATTCCCTCCACCTAACTGTCCTTGCTAATGCAGGAATCTTCCTCCAGTACTTGGAAGGGAATGTCCAGCCTAGGTCTTCATGAAGCAGATTCCAGATATGTTGTAAAGACACCTAGCAGACAAGATGCAGTAAATACCCAGCACACCAGCCAATCTGCAATTTGATTCCAGCTTATGCTCCAAAACCTGTACTTGTTTCTGCAAGCTTATGGGTTTAATTCATTCAGAGACTGGCTTGTTTGCTGTCTTTGTGTTTGCTACTCATTCAGTGTCAATATAAACTTCCAATACTGCTGTCCAAGCATTTATAAACTATCCTGGAAATGCAGAAGAATCAATCTCTAAATAACATTGTTTAATCCATCAATCTAGTGGTATGTTCAGAAGACCTACTGCTGGCATTTTAGGGATCATCAAGCTGTTATTTTCATGAGAAAATAATTCCTGTCACTTGTCAAATATTAGGATACAATGTGTCTGTACAAATGCAATATGGGGCATTGTTATGAGGTAGTAACAAAAAAAAAAAAAGGACTTAAGTAATTAATCACCTGAAGACTAATTCATTTTGTTGCTCAGTCAAAAGAAATCAAGCAAAGATATAAAGAGTCAGCCAGCTTAAAAATTGGTTGGGGTATCTTAAGCCTCATAAAAGAAAGGTGATTTACAGTAACAAAGCATCTTTGAAAAGTTGTTTTCCTTCCCTCTTTATCAGCTTGGAAATGTGTTGGCAGCTGAGATAGGATCAACAAGTCTTCACATGCTCCAAACTTTCTCCAGAACACTTCAACCTAATGTCCCATTTCAGTTTTCTGCTGAAGAATTTGCATTTGTAAGTTAGGTGCATGTCTTTAGGATTTAACATCTGAGCTCATCTCCTTTTTTGAAAACACTGCAGCAGCTGATGCTCTTCTATGTTTTAGTCAGCTTGTACATACAGGCCAAGAGAGCCAGAGGCATAAGGAAATGTGGATATTTACTTGCTTACCTTGCAGAGATCACTGGTTATCTACAATTTAACGCTTGCAACTGAGGTTTCTGCAACAGGTTGGGTATAGGCAGAATTTATTTCATGGCAGAAGAAGAGAGATATTAATAGATCTCACATTATTTTCTAATACTGTTTTGAACATTCACCCTTGAATGTTCAAACCTTCTTGAGAGTATTCTCCAGGCATGAAAAACTCACAACGTGGCTTTTTCATAGAAGAAAGAATTTGATGTTCTCAGAATCTTGTGGAAAAGAGTCTTATATGAGTCTTGCAAATGTGAAATTTAAAAGTAATTTCTAAGTAGGGCTGAACACACTTTGTGTTAAATGTTTTAGCTGAGATTTATTGCACTAAATTTATGACCTCTTAAACATGATGTAAGAGTCTAGACCTGCATAATTAGAAAGGCAGAGTGTTAATGCTCACATATTAAAAACATCTGTACCTGAAGTATGGGAAAATAGCATTAGGGTAATATCTTGGCTGCAGTCTTCCAAGATGCTTAAAGTTCCTTGCACTCTCTCCCTAATAACAAAATGTAAACCTGCTTATTCAATCAAAGGTTTGTCAAGATGTGGTTTCACAGTAATTCCTAACCCATCACGGGAAGTCAATAACGTTTTACTAAATATCCACTGAAAGTTTTTCATGTAGTTACATTCTCTGATCCATAGTTGCCTGGCCTTCTCTTAAGCCAGAGGGTTTCTTTGGAATCTAGTCCTTTCTTCCTCTGCTTGGTGGAAGATGTTCTGGCTTCAAATATATTTCCCCATCCCCCTTCCCCTGCTGCCTGTCTACAACGAGCAGAAATCTAGGCTGGGGGAACTCAACTGGAAGGGGGAGCAAAGAGCAAGCAGAGCTCATTTGTGATTGCAGGGATGATTCTGGATCCAATTATGCTTCCCTATGGCTTCCATGAAATCATGATGATTCCTACCATCTGCTCTACTCATTCAAGCAATTAACACACTAGATGTTTATCTCCTATTCTCTCAGATTAATTATTTAAGTTGCTGCTTGATGTGAAAGTTTAAACCATACATGTATTGGCAGTGTTAATATTTAATGATATAATGCATAGGGAGGAAAAGGGAAATCAATATTTGTGCAGTATTTTCCATTTCTTAAGAGAGCTACAAAATTTTTGCTCTCTTCTATGTATCCATGGATGGTGCTAATGTTAATTGAAGCAAGTGAAATGGCTAAGTACTGAAATTGGGCTCTCAGTCTCATAGTTATTTCATTCTGGCTATTCTTGCTGGCAGCAGGAAGCCAGAGGCTCCCAGACTTCAGTAACATAAACTGTTAAAAATGTCAAAAATCCTTCTTCTCTGAAAAAGGGGAAGTCTTTCTCTTGTGAAATTTCCTGGTCTTGATAAACTCTCAAGTCTTTTAGGATTAAAAGTGAGGAATCAATTTCTAGCACGTACATATCTTTTAGGAAATCAGTTTTTAAAGGTACAGAAGGAAGAGGGTAGAAATCCAGTAACATATGAAGAAACCTTTGAGGGTGAAATCAGTTCTGTTTATTTTCAGCAACTCAGTAATCATTGGTCTGTTTTGAGACTGGTCTGCGTAGATGAGGTGTTTGTTTCTCCATACACTCAGTCTTCCAATAATGTAGCTGTTGTACAAGAATTTTCTCTTCCTGCTCATAAGAATTCATAATGTGTAGCAAGCTGGATATGGTCGGACTTTGTGTTTCCTTTAGTGCTGAGGGCCTTTGGAGTTAAATTGGAATTAAATTCTGTGAATGTACTGCTTTCTAGTAAATGGGAATGGGAACAGATGCAACCATTTGACAAAGCAAAAAGTCAACAAACTCTTGTCTTTGCCACATTGTTTTGAGTGTCTTTGGTCTAGGAACAATCTCCAAAAATAAAATAAAGTTATTTTTCAGGTTGTTGTAATCCTTGTAAATTATGAGCATAAATCTCAGAACAACTGAGAAAGGAGACAATCATCTAATTCCTTGTGGATTAGCTATCCACATAAAAATATTTTGGTTGTGTACATCTTTCTACCATAATGCCATGAATATTTATCGTGGCATTATGCAACCAGAGATTGCAGCTAATGATAAGACAGAGAAAAGTCTACTTTTTATAAAGAACCTATAGAAAAATGTTCATAATCTGAAGGAACTGTCACTCATGCAGTAGGCTGAAAGGGTTCCTAGTTTCTACAAAGTCCTGCAAAGCCAAAACTATGAAGTCAGCCATTCTGTTAAGCTAGTTTGGATTCATCTTTGCTGCAATCCACAGTTGGAGGACTTACATCTCATTGGCTACTTAGCATCTAGAAAGCTAGCCAAACACCTTTGGGGACAGGCATTATCTGGTTTCTGGTTTACTGCTTTCTGGGTTTGGGGAACTCTGAATGAGGACTGGCTTAATTGGGACATTTGTGGGAAGTCAGCCAGGACCTGTGGAAGAGCTGTCCAAATACTTCTACTGGCCAGATTTACAGACACCAGCTGGAGGGTGTTGATTTTGTTTTGCTTTATGTTGGATCTTTGGAGTAGCAAAGAGCTAGTACATTGTATACCAGTGGTAGATTTATGTCTATATCGATTGCATTCAGAAAGGCACTAATGCATCTTTAAAAGTTTGAGGTTTAATATTCCTAATAACTAAAAATAGAAGATGAATATTTCAAACAAAAATAGCCAGTATTAGAGGGAGTTATGCTTCAAGGATGCAACAGAATTTTTGCAGGAGGATAGGAGTTGGTCAGTTATTCTCAGTACTGCTATGGCAGGGTTAGGTTGCTGCAGTGGCTATGTGGAGCTTGATTATTCTTTGTCTCCTCCGTAGAAAAGTTACCTTGCCAAAAAGTTTGATTATGGGATCATCAAATCTTGGGAATACTGGTAATGCTCAGCGAATGGTTCTATCTTTTCCTCTCAAAGCAGGAGGGGAAAGTCAGATGTTGAAAAAAAATATTTTAGCAGTCAGGGAAAAAAAAATTGTTTCCAAAAGTTTTTCAATTCTCTGTGTGGCTTGTCAAGGATCTCTGTCCACCAGCCTATAAGACTGGACCTTACCTTTATGTCTCTGTGGAATGGCTTCTCATGTATTGCTTTGCAGATCTCTGGTAACTTTTAGAACAATTAACTTAGACTTGCACCAGTCTCTTCTCAGAGAAATTGTCTGCATTTATCAACTGCATTGTTGCCTGCTCAGGAATTGCTTGCTGTTGCAAATTATTAGACCTGTGGCATGAGTGTAACATCTTGGCTGATGCGTAAGAGAATCTGAATAGCAGCATATGGGAAATTACTTCTCTTCATTATCCTGAGTCTGCGTTTAAATTCCAAAGGAATTTTTCACAGTCTCTTAAAACACATCTGGTTGCTTAACTTTTGGGTGTCTGAATTTGTTTCTGAGTATCATGGAATGAACACAAAATTACCTCCTGGGATTGCCGGTGTGTGATGAGACTGAACTGAATCATTGGGCCTCACACGCAAGAAATACTTCTACTTAGAAAATTGTTTTTATATGGGACACAGATTCCACATCAAATTCCTCTAACCCCCAGAAAACCCACAACCTCCTTCATTGTTTGTGACCTACATGTCAAGTTTTTCACTGATCGTCCTCCTGAGCTGATGCAAGATGGGGAGGTGACAATATATGGATTGCTAGTCCTTCATCTTTTATCAGGAAACAGCTGGAGGAAGGAAATTGAGTGCAGTGTGTATTAATGGAATTGAAAGCATCTTTTGTTCATGAGGCCCAGTTTTCCTTAAAGTAATCTTCATGGCTACAGAGAGGGGTCATTGTCCTGCTGGATCTGGGCCAAAGAGAGAAGATGACTAGTATACCATAAATCAAGATAAATCTTGTTGATTTCAGCAAAGCATTTGACACCATCTC
>NW_010303504.1:0-5145 GCF_000700745.2 Antrostomus carolinensis
TGCTTTCTAGACAATTCTTCTAATTGTTTTCTTGCTCTTGTGTGTGGTCTTTGTTTTCCCAGTAGGCCTGTTTGTTGAAATTTGGGATTCCAAATGGTACTGTAAGCCAACTGAGATCTTTCTGGCACTGACTGAGAAAAAGGAACACATGAATGACTTGCTAGCAGTGTGCCTGGCCAGAATGACCAGATATACACCCGAGTCCCCTTCTTCTGAGCTGCCATCTACTAACTCTTTTCCAGTTCCGTATTTGTGTAGCTGGTTGTTTCTGTGTTAATGTATTACGCTGTGCTTTCCCCTGTTTAACTCTTTGCTGTCCCTTCCAGGTAGTTTTTCCAATCTGTCAAGACAGCTTTGGATCCTAATCTCCTCTTTGCATGTACTCCTGTCTCTTCTAGCTTTTTGTTGTCTGAAAAATGAAATACTGGGTAGTCGATTACCCAGTAAATTCTAGATGAAGCTTTGCAGAACTTCACTTGAAATTGTTTTGTTTTATAACAAGCTACTCTGCAATTATGATTTTTTTTTTTTCCAACTGTGTCAGTTCCAAGAATATGTTTCTATACTTTCCTTATGAGAAATATCTTGAGAGCTGAGTTTTATTAGAGACATAGAATCATAGAATGATTTGGGTTGGAAAGACCTTTAAATATTGTGTAATCCAACCTCCCCGGCCATGGACAGGGGCATCTTCAACTAGATGAGCCTGCTCAAAGCCCCAGGAGTCAAGAGAGGACATGTATTCTCAAGCAGTAGTGCATCTGGTTCTGATCAGAGGGAAATTAGTTCCATTTTAGAGGCTGCTCTTGACACGTCAGTTTTGGTTATGACTTTGTTTTTTTCAGTTGTGTACAAATAAGTTGACTCTACAGAATCATCCAGGAAACAACGCTGGGGTGACTGGATCATATTTTTCCCTCTCCTGTTCTCAGAAAAATCCTTTCTGTTGTATTCAGCACAATTTTTAAGAGCTTCTTAATGGTTACTTGGGGTTTTTTTTTTTCAGCATTGAAAATATTGTGAGTATATTCAAAAACCTCACTAGAAAATGTCTGTCACCTTCATTTGCTGATGGAGCTGAAGTCCACTGTGACCAGCTAGCTCTGTGCTTCAGCTGCAGTAGATGCTCACAGAAGACCTGTCTGCTCAGTCTTCCTGATTCACTTGCCTAAAAAAGATTCCCAACATAGTTAAAGCACTTCCCCCCAGTATTAAAAAACACAGAGCAAATTCTCCCTTAACACATGGGATTGTGAAACAAGTATGTGTGGTGTACGGCAAACCCACGTTTCTTTCCACACTACCGGTTCTCTCCAAACCATCTGTGCTTGTCTGTGGTAATAATCTGCCTCTGTGGTTAGTCCTAGCAAGTCTTAGCCTGATTATATTACGTGAGTCGAGTCACATTCGTGTTTGTTCCTTGTTTTACTATTGTTAGTAAATAGTTTGCTGAGCCTCAGTGGCGTCATTCCGTTTGCCAGCCTTGTGTTCCTCCTACGTTGGGATCTCATCCCATCATTCCCTGTCCAAACTGCAGTTGTTTAAAGGTGACTGAGCTCTTCCTCTTCCAAATGATGTGGTAGTTGTATACAAAGCTGTTGACATTTTTCTAACTTTATCTAACTGAAGCCTTAGTTCCTCTTCAATCATAATCCGTTATAAAAGATAAAGAGTTTAGCCAAAGGACTCTTAAGGTATGATGGGTGAGTTAATTATTTAACAGTGGGGGAATTTAGTCACTTCTAATGCAGACTTGTATTAACTACAATTTTTTTTTAACCTGTGTCAGGGCAAAATGTAGTGAAACTTGTCATTATTTTATTAGCATTTCCTGTAAAGCATGTGCAGGTGTTTATATATGTATACATCTGAATGAGTTGAGTACTGTGTAACTGCCCTCAATATTACAACTCAAGGTCATGGTTGCTTATTTAGATGTGGCAAAAAATTTTTAAGCTTGTTTTTGTTGCCTTTAGACTTCCAGGTTTGGAAATAGTAATCATATATAGTAAATTTTTAGTTTTAAAGTAAACAATTGTTTTTCTTTTCAGTTGTTCTGATTGGCTCATAAACATTTGCCGAAGAAAGAAAGAGCTGAAGGCTCGCACAGTGTGGCTTGGCTGTCCTGAAAAGTGTGAAGAAAAATACCCCAAAAATGCCATAAAAAATCAAAAATACAACATCTTTACCTTTATACCTGGGGTAAGGCTACTAACCATTGTCTGGTGTTGGGCTGGCTACATGTTCTATAGTGTTTTTTGATGATTTTGCAAAAAGTTAATTTGATTTGCCCAGATTCTTCTTTGTCTTTTTACATTTATCTTAGTGTCTTCAATTAAAATTGACAGTTACAATTAGCTGCTTTTTTTTCCCCCTAATTTATTTTGATTTCAAAGGGATATTTACTGAAGAAGTGCAGTGTGTATGAGTGGTTGGAATTCAGTGAAGCTTTAGAAACTTGAGATGGGTTTCCTTGCACTTTTCTGTTCAGTAGAAATTAGAATTTCTGTTCATTAGAAATTTGTAATCTTCTCTCTAAAATGGAAGCACTTCTACACAGTTGTGAAAATACCACAAAGCACTGACTTCAATTGGGAAATAAATAGGTTTTTTGGTCCCTTTTTTTTCCTAAGAAGCCATGTTGTGCCTTAATTTCATTTTTTTTTACCTGTAATGCTTACGGTGTGTGTGAAGACAAAAGAGACGTTACAGTTTTGGCTGGTTCATACTTTAAAAAAAAATTGTTGTTATAATGAAATTGTAGGAATAGAGAAGACAACTTTTGAAGCTTCAGTAGTTAAAACCTAAAAATATATGCAGCTGTGAGATTATAAATTTTACTAATGTGCTTTTCCTCATACTTTCACTAATACCAACTAAGAGTCCTGTGTCCTGTTCCAACAACTGAATGTTTTCCACATTTGATTACAGACATGCTTTGTCTTAAATTTTTTAAGTGATCATGCCGGTTTATAAGAGTATTGATTCTATTCTTGTGGCCTGTTTTGTCCAATGACTGGCAGGTGTTTTCTAATACATTTCTTTATTAAAACAAAACAAAAAAAATAATGGCTTTGTAATTAAGACTGATCTCCTGTCAAAGAAATAAGATGTCACTTATCACAGGTGGATAAAATATTCTCATCTCTATTGAACAAAGTAAATGTTTTCTTCCACTGTTTAAATTATTAAATACACTGAGATTGGTTAAGGCACATATGCTTTCCTAAAGGTCACAAAATTCATTAAGCATATAGTAAGCCATTGATTATTGTGAGTAGAAATTTGCAGTGTAGATTACAAATCCTAAACTAGATTCATGTTTCCTATAGGGATCTGCCATAGCTTGTAATTACCTCTTGAGAGAGAGAGAGAATGTTTGTTCTTTTTTGATCCTTTGAAATTCTTGGTTTTTACAGTATAGGCAGAATCAGATTTTTTATTTTGGTAGTAGTTTTGGGGAAACTCAGTAGTGATTTCAAAATGAAGGGAGATCTTAAACATAAAGCCCAATAGTTGGTGAAAATAAATATTGTTAAATTTAAATTTTAGACATGAATTAACACTTTTCATTGATTAGAAATACTGGGTAGCTATCTGTTTTTTATGCTGTTCCACTAAAAATAATTTGGAGGGAGCATAGGTCTATTGGTTCCAAACACATAAAAATAACTAAGTCATAAATATTGACTCCAGTGGCTTAGCCTGGTTGAAATTTTCATCATGTGAATTTCTGCCTTCTGTTTAGAGTTGTTTCATTTTTAATATCGCAGCTGGGTAATATTAAAAATAAAATACAAGCATACTGTAATATTTAGATTAACAGGATTTTACTTACAGGCTAAAAGAGCTGTAACATTTCCAAATTATCATCTGATTTCCTAACATTTATATAAAATACTGCTTCTACTTTTCCACCAGTTTGTTCAGTTTCCATTTACTATTTCATATACATCTTGGTACAGCTGCTTAGGAATTTTGTGTAAATTTCCATAAAGAATGGGGTCTCGAGAGAACTGGCTGGTCAAACCACTATCCATCGTATTTGGGAAGTCCTGGCAGTCTGGTCAAGTTCCCACAGACTGGAAAAGGGGTGACATAACCCCCATTTTTAAAAAGGGGAACAAGGAAGATTGAGAACTACAGACTGGTCAGTCTCACCTCTGTGCCTGGCAAGATCATGGAGCAGATCCTTCTGGAAGTTATGCTGAGGGACATGGGAAGTGAGGAGGTGATTTGTGACAGCCAACATGGCTTCACCAAGGGCAAATTATGCCTGACCCCAGTTTGGTGGCCTTTTATGATGGAGTTACAGCTTTGGTGGATAAGGGAAGAGCAACTGATGTCATCTACTTGGAGTTGTGCAAGGCATTTGACACTGTCCCCCATGACATCCTTGTTTCTAAATTGGAGAGTCATGGACTAGATGGATGGACCACTCGGTGGATAAGGAACTGGCAGGGTGGTCACACTCAAAGAGTTGCGGTCACTGGTTCAATGTCCAGGTGGAGACCAGTGATAAGTGGTGTCCCTCGGGGGTTGGTATTGGGAGTGGTGCTGTTTAACTGTCAACAGCATGGACAGTGGGATTGAGTGCACTCTCAGCAAGTTTGCCGACGACACCGAGCTGTGTGGTGCGGTTGACACACTGGAGGGACAGGATGCCTGGACAGCCTTGAGAAGTGAAACCATGCAAACCACATGAAGTTCAACAAGGGCAAGTGCAAGGTCCTGCACCTGGGTCAGGGTAACCCCTGGTATCAATACAGGCTGGGGATGAAGGGACCTGGGGGTGCTGGGGGACGAGAAGCTCAACATGAGGCGGCAACGTGTGCTGGCAGCACAGAGGCCAATAACCGTGTCCTGGGCTGCACCCAGAGCAGCGTGGGCAGCAGGTGGAGGGAGGGGATTCTGCCCCTCTGCTCCGCTCTCCTGACACCCCACCTGCAGTGCTGCCTCCAGTGCTGGGCCCCCAGAAGGACATGGACCTACTGGAGCGAGCCCAGAGGAGGCCATGGAGATGATGTGAGGGCTGGAGCAGCTCTGCTGTGAGGACAGGCTGAGCGAGTTGGGGCTGTTCAGCCTGGAGAAGAGAAGGCTCCGGGGAGACCTTCTAGTGGCCTCCCAGTACCTGAAGGGGCTCCA
>NW_010303504.1:5494-10378 GCF_000700745.2 Antrostomus carolinensis
TGCTGGCAGGGGGGTTGGAACTGGATGAACTTTAAGGTCCCTTCCAACCCAAACCAGTCTGTGATTCTAGGAATGTTGAGAACACGGGCCTGTTGAAGTGACGCTTTTAATTACCAAAGGAATCTCTGCATCTCTCATTCCTTCTGTGTTTCTATGATTATTATTTAAGGCCAGGCTATGAAAATTTTGGAGACACAAAGACATCGTGAGACAGATAAAACAGAATTTAAGTATTGGTACTTAAGGAAAAATGAAAGGTTACTTTTAATGCTGTATTTTTAGGAAGAAAAGATTTAGCAGTTAACAATGAAAGCTTAATGTAAATTCAGACACTCAAAAACTTACTGTGCTTTTTTTATTGATAGTATAAAAAAGAATTTTCAAAACCTGTTCAAACTCATAAACATAAAGGTAACTATTGTGGATATAAAATTATTGCAGGATGCTTCTACAGACATCTGCATTCTGTTTGCTGTTAACATTTCGGGGTAAATCTTTGCATGGTGATCTCGATATGTGTATAATATTTGTAAAGATAGATGTGTTCACATAGTCCAGTTTTAAAAATCTTGAAAATTTAGCAAATTGCTTTTTTAGAGTGAAAAGAGGATCAAAGGATTTTTCTCAACAAAAACAGTAGTATAATATTAAAATAACTTATAATGCAAGTAGTTTGTGATACATAGTACTGTATATAATATTATGCCATATAATGATATTTATTATAATGAAAAAGTGAATTTTATGCCCGTTACGGTTACAAATTTTAAGGCATTTATCTATTTTGTGTGTTTCATTTTAGGTTTTATATGAACAGTTCAAGTTTTTCTTGAATCTCTATTTTCTCGTCGTGTCCTGCTCACAGTTTGTACCAGCACTGAAAATAGGCTACCTGTACACGTACTGGGCTCCTCTGGTAAACAGAAAAATACTCTGAACTATGAGTTTAAATTCAAATTGAAAGTTCGTGTTCACATACATTTCATAAATTTGCATCTGGTAAACTACAGTGATTAAAATATGTAAAAGAAGTAAAATGCTTATTTGAAATAAGAGTATTTTACAGCAGATGCTATAGAAGCTGGTGTTTGATAACCCTCCCTTCCACCTGCCTCCCACACTCCTGTCCCGCAGCCTGGAGGTTGGTTTGGTTAACCAGCTAGTCTGAGTGAGTATTGCTCCTTTCTGGCTGCTGGTTACTTAAGAGGTTTATAAACAAACCCAAAAAAACTCAAAGCAAATAAACTCTCCAGCTAGTAGAAAACCTTTTTGGGTAACAGCTAAATTATGTGTTCAATTTCATTCACTGTCTTTTTTGCTTACTATTTTATGTTTTCAGGCTAGGTCAGAATTGAAAGCATTCCTTCTGTATCAGTTTTGATTGTGTCCTTTTTTCACAAAAAAATTGAGATAAAATATTTTAAGTCGTGGCTAAAGCAGGAGGGAAATGTGTTTTGAAAATAAGTTATTCATTAAACCTGCTCTTGCTAATTGATTGCCCTGCCAGTTGCACTGGCTTCCTTTCAATATGTCTTTTTATTATTGAACCCTCTGCAGTATTTTCTTGGGAAACTCTTCAAACTAGTTGCCTCTGGTTTCAAACCTCAGGTTTCCAAAGGTTTGAAAATTGTATTCTCTTCAGGGGAGGCCCTTTTGGCAGACTGCTGGCTATATTCCCATGACTTGGAATTGTTTTCTTGTTTGGAACCAGATCATTAACTTTTCTTTCATCTTCCTCCTGGCTCCTCCACCCCAGGTTTAAAAGCAAGGCAGGAAGAACAAATGCTTTATTTTCTAAATTTATTGAAAAAAAAAGATGATGTTTTTCAGGAGCATTTATTCTTGGTGGTATTCAAGAGGAACAGTGACATGCTGACTGCTTGAGTAAAGGTCGTTCTTAGCAAGTCAATAGAGTAAATATTCTGGATTGATTTCATTGTTTTAACTGTTGCAACATGTGTCCTTTTAAGTATTGATAAATGGAGAGATTGTCCTGTAGGTTCTTCACACCTCTATTTCCTGACAACTTCTGGCTTCTGCTGCAACAAAAACCATTTCCTAGACAGAAAGCTTGTTCAACAGTGGGATTTGAAATGGATATGTACAACAGTTTTTGTCACTGACCCAGTAAGAAAAGACAGAAGTCAAGCCTTGTCTGGAAGTTCACAGTGAGGTGCTGTGTACAGCTGTATACATTAGTGGGGTAGTAAGGAGAAAAAAAACAACCCAAAAACCAAACATGTAGCACCTCAGCCCATCTCATCCCTGCCCAAAGAAGGGAGAAAATACTGTATTTTGCAAGCACCGATCACCTGTTCAGTATAAATGTGCTTGTCTTATTCAAGGATATTTCAAATGATGTTTCCCAGGTTTCACATCCAGCTTGTGAGGATACAACAATATCTCAGTTAATGTTCGTGGTACTCTTTTTTTTGCTAAGCTCACTTGTTTCTACTTGAATAACTTTTCTACTAATAATTAATCCCCAGGTAAAAGAGATTAATTGGATGCTGAGTAAGGCTCAGTATGTGTGATGAAAATATAAAACATTAAAGTCAACCCGTGGGGCTGTCTTTGTTGCTTAAAAGATAAGTTTGCTTTTCTCTAAAGAGCATGTAACTGCTAAAAAGTTTTCAGTAATGATTGGAAGAGTAGCTATGACTTGGCTTGTATTTTCTCTCAAGATTTTAAAAGAAAAGAATAATTGTTCAGCCTGATACTTAAAACCAACTGAATAGAAATTGAATATGTGCTAAAAGGTTTTGAGGTTTTTTTGGTGATGTGTAGGAGTGGTTTGGGTTTTTTTTTTTGGTGTTTTACCTCAACAGTTTTTACCACAAACAGACTTAAAACGCTTAGATCAAGCCCTGGAGTTCTAACAAGACTGTATTTTACTGGTTTGTGGTCAGTTGCACAGTAGGGAATGAACTTCTCGTTTTGAGTCCAACACACAGAGGATGTGGAACATACAAGGTGGATTGTAAGCAGTGTGCTAAAGATATTTAACTGCTTACAGTTAAAGAAAGAAGGCAAGGGGTTTTTTTTATAAGATTGACTTTACAATTTCAGTTTCCCTTTAGGAGAATATCAAATTCCTTTCAGCAAATGAGGAAAAAGGGGAAATGTCTTTCTTTAATTGTTGCTGGTAGTGACAGTCACCTCTACTGAGCTACCCGGCAAGGTCTGGTGACTACTAGAGGATATTCTTGCAATTTACACTTTATATTCTTTGCTTTGATTACTGTCTAATTAATGACATATGTGGACATGGCAAATACATTTAAAGATGCTTCAGGAGTGCCTTTTTTTTTTTTTTATGCTGTTAAAATATCTATACTGCCAAAGCTTGTGAAAATGCTGCTGCCAGAAGAGGAGAAAACCCTCCTGCTCATTCAGTTCTGCCCTAGGAGTGAAAAGGACTGCATTTGGCAAAGGCTTTTTGTTGTTGTTGTTGTTGTTCTACATAGTTCTAATATAATTGGGTAAGCCTTGGAATTTTGGGCTAGAACTGCAAAACAACCCTTGCTATTGAAAAGGAGAATTTTAGTCAAGACTCCTTTAGGAAAACTCTTGTACCTTCAACTCCTTTCTTACTGCTGGGAGGTTAGGGGAAGGTTTGGCAAACTGTTGGACTTCTGCAAGAAAAGAAGTCTAATGATATAAATTTTCTATAGAAGGAAAGTACTGGTGGGTGTCTGGAGCTGGCTAGGTCATGTAGAACCTTATCTGTTGGAACATTTGTAAATACTTGAGTTTTTTAGCCATCTTACTTGTAGCAGTGATAAGATCCCTTTACTGTTGAAAATTTTATTTCCCTTTCACTGGTGGAGAAAGACTAAGCACTGGAGTTTAAGGAACCAGAAAGCCATATCTGAGGAGGTTTAAAAAGAGAGAGAGGAAACTCTTATCCCTGAGCTGTTCTGTGTCCCTTTTAGCTTATTTTCTTCTGTGACCAGAGACCTTAGTGGCGTGTAGCGCGCTCTGCGCTTCAAGCAGAAGCTGCAATGGAAGCTGGGGAGGGACTTTTCATAAGGGCAGTTAATGACAAAACAAGGGGAAATGGGTTTAAGCTGAAAGAGGGGAGGTTTAGATTAGATATTAGGAAGAAGTTTTTCACTGTGAGGGTGGTCAGACACTGGAACAGGTTGCCCAGAGAAGCTGTGGCTGCTCCTCCCTGGAAGTGTTCTCGGCCAGGCTGGATGAGGCTTTGAGCAACCTGGTCTAGTGGAAGGTGTCCCTGCTGCTGGCAGGGGGGTTGGGACTGGATGAGCTTTAAGGTCCCTTCCAAACCAAACCATTCTATGATTCTGCTATCTTGTGAAAGTAGCAGCCAGAGCATGTAGATACTTTGTTTTTCAGAACAACCCCCCTTTTTCTTTGTCAATATTTGTGACATATTGGTCAATAACTACATTTAAGATGGCAAAATTAATTAAACTAGCCATCTGTTCACCTTTTCATTTCTGCCTGTTAGGAAAAAGGCAGTGAACTCAAAATTAGAATTGGAAACTTCTTCATGATTTGGTAAAGACCTAAAATTTGTGGAAGATAGGGAAGTATGTTTATTGAACTGTAAACGCTCATCCAAATAATTTAATTTTTTAAAATTTCAAATTATATTTAAATTACATATATTTGGAGGTGTAGTTATGCTAATTATATTTGTAAAATGTATGATATTCCTTTTTTTTATTAAACCAAGTTATTATTTTAATAGATTGAAGAAAACACTAAAATCCAAATGAGAAAAAAAGTAAATATTCTCATAAGTGTTCTTACTCT
Organism: Antrostomus carolinensis; assembly: GCF_000700745.2. Classification (NCBI taxonomy): domain Eukaryota; kingdom Metazoa; phylum Chordata; class Aves; order Caprimulgiformes; family Caprimulgidae; genus Antrostomus; species Antrostomus carolinensis. The sequence goes on from NW_010303504.1 coordinate 10,277, forward strand.
TTATAGTGTTCCTGCTTGTGTGTTTCTCTTCTAGCACTCTGAGAATTCTAAATTGCACACTCGTATCTTTAACAGGGATTTGTTTTGACGGTCACGGTGGCA
>NW_010303505.1:0-2974 GCF_000700745.2 Antrostomus carolinensis
GCCCGGTGTTACTCTGTCCCAGGTGCAGAATATGGCACTTGGACTTGTTAAATTTCATGCCACTGATGATTGTCCAGTACTCCAGTCTGTCTAGATCACCTCTGCAAGGCCTCTTGTTCCTCAAGAGAGTCAACGGCACCTCCCAGTTTGGTATCATCAGCAAACTTGCTAATGGTGCATTCAGCTCCTGGATGCAGATCATTGATAAATATACTGGACAGAACTGGCCCTAGAATTGAACCCTGAGGAACACTGCTGGTGACTGGTTGCCAGCCAGATATAGTCCCATTCAATACAACTCTTTGGGTCCTGCTGTCCAGCCAGTTCATTACCCAGTGCACCATGAACCTGCTCATCCCACAGATGGACAACTTGTCCAGAAGGATGCTGTGAAGGACAGTATCAAAAGCCTTACTAAAATGCAGAGGAACTACATCCACTGCCTTCCTTCATCCATGAGGTGGGTGACCTTACCAAGGATATCAGATTAGTTAAAGAGGACTTTCCCTTTGTGAGCCCATGTTGAATGGCCCGGATGATTGCATTTTTCTGTAAATGCCTTTCAGTAGTACTCAGTGAAATTCCTCCTAATTTTTCCAGGAACTGAGGTTAGACTAACAGGTCTGCAATTTCCTGGTTCTTCCCTTCTTGTAAACTGGAATAACATTGGCTAGCTTCCAGTCAGCAGGGACCTCAGGCCTTTGGAAGATGATAGAGAAGGGTCCTGTCATAATATCTGCCAACTCCTTCAGTACTTGGGGGTGAATCCCATCAGGCCCCATGGACTTGTGAACATTCAGCTGATGCAACTGATCCCTTACAATTTCGTTGTCCACAAATGGAAAGTCACTGTTCCCGCACTCGTAGTTCTCTGACTCAGGGGACTGACCAGCCTAAAGTCTGTTAGTGTTATTAAAGATGGAGGCAAAAAACCCCATTGAATGCCTTTGCTTTTCCTTATCTATTAGTAAGATGACCATCTGTAGCAAGTATTGGTCCAATGGTTTGTTTGTTTTTTTGTTGTTTTGTTTAGACCTCCTCTTGCTATTAATGTACTTTAAAAAGCCCTTCTTATTATCTGACACAACACTGGCCAGTTTCAGTGCTAATTGAGCTTTGGCCTTTTGTGTCTTCTCCGCAGCTCTATAATCTCCCTGTGAAGCCTGACCTCACTTCCAGAGATCATACAAATTTTATTTTATTTTTTTTCTCTTGAGCTCCAAGAGAAATTTCTTGTTCGGCCAAGCTGGTCTCCTACCCTGCTTGTTTGACTTATGACACAGTGGAATTGCCTGCTCATGTGCTTCTAAAAGGTCATTCTTAAAGATTGACCAGCACTCATGGACTCCTAAGCCCTCAAAAGCAGATTCCCAGGCTACTGTGCTAAATAGTTCCCTGAATATCTTAAAAGTTTGCTCTCCTGAAGTCCGGGGTAGCAACTCTGCTGTCCTTTTTCTCAGTACACTGAAATTTTAAACTCAACCATTCCATGGTCCCTATGGCCAAGACGGCCGCCTACCATCACATCTGCCACAAGTCCTTCTCTATTCACAATTAGCAAGTCCAGGAGGGCGTCCTTCCTAGTTGGCTCACTGAATACTTGTATATTTCTTACAAACTTACATAATTTCCAAGACCTGCTAGTCTCAGCAGTATAATATTCCTAGTTGATGTCTGGGAAGTTCAAATCTCCTATGGGGACAAGGGCTACTGATCCAGATACTTCTTGTGATTGCCTATAGAATAACTCATCATTGCTCACATCCTGGCTGGGTGATCTACGGTAGACATCCACTACAACATCTCCTTTGTTTTCCGTGCCCCTAATCCTCACCCAGAGGCTCTCAACGACCTCATCACTAATTGTAAGGGCTGTTCAGTCAAACCCTCCCTTACATACAGTGCAACTCCTCCACCTCAGCTGCCTTGCTTATCCCTCCTGAACAGCCTGTAGCCTTCCATCCCAGCACTCCAGTCATAGGACTCATTCTACCAAGTCTTGCTAATACCAATGATAAAGCTCAGGGAGCTGACCAACGCTTCCAGTTGAAGTGTTCAGACAGCACTCTTGGATACATCATCTTACTTTTAGGTTGCCCTTTGTGGAGTCAGGAGTTGGGGTCCATGAGCCTTGTGGATCTCTTCCATCTCAGGATGTTCTGTGAAAAATGGCAATTTGCTTTTCAGCTCAGATCTGTGTAGGTCTGCTGTAGGGTTGGCAACTTGGAACTTAATAACAAAAATATTTGCAGTTTATCACAGAAGTTAAAGTATCTGGAGAAGCTGTTAGTTGTCGGGAAGAACTAATGCCTTGCCTTGCTGACAAGGCCTTAAAGACCCTGAGGAGGAGACTGCTGGAGCTGAAATTCTGTTAATGTGAAAGCAGATCCTAAGGAAGTCACTGGTAAATCTATACATCTCAGTATGTGCTGTGGGCTGAGTGAAAGCATGAGAAATGAAGGCTACTTTGTCCATTACTATTTTGACTGGTCTGAAGATTCAGTCCAAAAGTTCTGTTGATGATAACGCGAACTATGAGGACTTTTTCATAGCTTTATTCTTCTTTGTATTTTTGAAATTGGATTTACTACTTAACATTTTTGTGTCCTTTTTCAGTCCTCTCAGCCTCAAGTAATTCCTTTTTTTTGAGAATGTCTGTAAGCTATTCCTAGCTAAAGGATTGTGGCATATTGTCAGTTGAAGATGATTTTGCTGGTAGTTAGGAATTTTAACAGGAAGAAGCAAGACATTTTCCAGGCAGAAAAGGACCTGGGGGGTCCTAGTAGACTCCAGGTTGAACGTGAGCCAGCAATGTGCCCTTGGAGCAAAGATGGTAAATGGTGTCCTGGGCTTCATTAGGCAAAGAATTGCCAGCAGGGTGAGGGAGGTGACACTTCCCTTTTTTTTCAGGTCCATTGTAAGACCATACCTGGAGTCCTGTTCCCAGTGCTGGGCTCCTCAGTACAAGAGAGAC
>NW_010303506.1:0-5757 GCF_000700745.2 Antrostomus carolinensis
AAATAAAATAAAATAAAATAAAAAATAAAAATAAAATACTAAAACCATACACAGGTTTTTATTTTCAGTGAGTCAGTGAGTTGCCAAGGATGTTAGCTTGGATGTATAGACAGATAGGTTCATGGTTTGGGATATCAACTTTAAATTGTCTGCATGTGCATGGGCTGCTGTTGTGACCTTGTACACTTTGCTCACTCACCATCACCTTCAGTCCTGTCCCTCCCAGTCCTCTCACAGCAGCAGTGGTAGGTGATTTTTCATTAACATGAAAAAAACCACCCAACCAATAACTAGCTAGGCTTATACTGTATCATGTAATCATTAAATGTTTTCCCTTCCAACAGGATTTTAGCAGTAGCTAGACTATTAAAAATTGAGAGGATAATGATCCAAATGAGAGACAGCCTATTTGATGAGCTTCTGTGGCTACCTTGCTACAAATACCTGAGCTAGTTATGTCCATAAAACTGCTTATATTGATGTACCCTTAGATTTCCACAAAGCATTTGGTACCACTTGACCTTCAGATCAATGACGAGGATGATGCATAGTTGGCAGGGCTGGTACTGTGTGAATTAAAGCCTTTCTTGCTGTCAGGAAGTTATTATCTAGCTGATATCTCAAATATTGCACCTTAACTATGTTAATATTTGAAACAAAACTTCTCACCAATTAAGATTGCCGATGACATTAATTAGGAGAGCAGTAAATTAAAAAGAAAACAGGGTGTTAATGAGTAGCTATGGCAATGATTGTTAAAAAAGGTAAAAACAAACATTGAATGTCTTGATACAGCCTAATAAATCATTGGACATCGAGGAACAAAGACTATGTGCCATCTCTTCATGCTGGATGTCTGATGAATTTCTGTGGAAGAATTGTTCTGTTTATTCCAATAGCTAGAAAATAAATAAGGCACATTTAGACATATGGTAAAACTTTTAAGCAGTGATATAATTAATCCTGGAACAATTTCAAGAGAGTTTTGTTGGATTCTCCATCACTGCAAAGATGAAACTATACCCTTGTTGAATAATACACTGTATTTAAATAGGATATAAAGCAAGGAAGGCCTAAAGGCTCTGTTATTCATGAAATCAGACAGTTAGAACATTTTATAGTTTGTGGGATTTTCCTTTCTTTCAATTGCAGACTGGTGTCAATACCACAGGGATATATATTGAGCTATCACTGTGAGATAAGAATCCATCCACACTGGTGAAGTCCTTGCACAGAGGAAGCCATTTAAGTGCCTAGATAGGTTTGGAGATAATTCTCTAACAGTGATGTGACTTGTACTCTTTGAACCTCCTGAGGAATGCCAGAGCAGAATTTGATATGAGATCTCAGGTGAATACAAACATCCCTCGCTGATCATGTTCAAAGTATGGTCAGGTTTGGAAAAGAAATTTGTGAAAGCCAGAAAATTGACATGTTCCTCTCCTGAAATCCTAGCTGCAAGGAATAAGAAGTTGACAGGATGCAAGTAGCACTCTAGCATATGTTCATCATCTTCTTTACATTGTTAATTCTTTTCTCTGCACACAAGAGTACATGGAAAGCAAAGAAAAACTCCTTAGAGCAAAGCTCCAGAAAAAAACCTCTTGACTCTTGTCAATACGGATGCAAACAGAGCTTTAGATTTCATTGTCTTTTCCATAATCATCCCAGTTTTCCATCATCACACCAACTTCCCACATTGGTCTCTTCTTGAACATGGATCACTCTGACTTCTTTTTATCCCATCTTAGAATTAGTTATTCAAGGAGATTTTTCTTGTTAAACTTCATATTTTCACCATCTCAGTTACTGACTGCTCCCAAGGTGTTACCTTCATGTACTATTTTCTTTTGAGCAGCTAGAACAAGTCCAGAGGAGGCCACCAGGATGATGCGAGGGCTGGAGCAGCTCTGCTGTGAGGACAGGCTGAGAGAGTTGGGGCTGTTCAGCCTGGAGAAGGCTCCGGGGAGACCTTCTAGCAGCCTCCCAGTACCTGAAGGGGCTACAAGAAAGCTGGGAAGGACTTTTCATAAGGGCAGTTAATGACAGAACAAGGGGAAATGGGTTTAAGCTGAAAGAGGGGAGGTTTAGATGAGATATTAGGAAGAAGTTCTTCACTGTGAGGGTGGTCAGACACTGGAACAGGTTGCCCAAGGAAGCTGTGGCTGCTCCTCCCTGGAAGTGTTGAAGGCCAGGCTGGATGAGGCTTTGAGCAACCTGGTCTAGTGGAAGGTGTCCCTGCTGCTGGCAGGGGGGTTGGAACTGGATGAGCTTTAAGGTCCCTTCCAACCCAAACCATTCTATGATTTTAGGTACCAGAGGTTTGCATAGTCCCTGAGAACACGGCTAGGCAAGGCACTAAGAAGAAGAAGATTTTGAAAAGAAGTGCAGAAAAAAACCACGGATAAACATTTTAAAATATTTACAACATACTGCTTTGTGTACAGGGGACCCAGACACAGAAAGTGTGAAAGAAACTTGGAAAGACAGTGAGGAGCTAAAAGCACAATTCAGAGGAGCAGAGTGATCTTAGTCTGTCACTTTTCCCACAGAACATGGCAAACCCAATCATTTTCCCTTGGAATTGTGTTTTACAGGAGGAAGCTGCTACAACCAACTGTATCATCTCTACCTTGTACATGACTGATAAACCATGACCTTCAAGGTGTCACTCAAGAAAACAATTTCCTGTGAGCTGAACAACCCATTTGTGCTCAGCCTTAGAATGTGAATGTGAAATAACTGCTCCATTTTGCCTGTGGCAGGAGCAATGCATCCCTAGAGCTGAGCTGCTTCATTTCTTAACCTCCCAGAGACTCTGCTCTGTGCTTCAGTGTGGCTGGTAAGACCATCACACCAGGAGAGGATGGAGCACCTCATCCAACCATCTGCCAGGATTCATTTCTGCCTGGCCTCATCTTTGTAAGCAGATGCCCGAGCCCGTCTGGTCCCCACAGGGCTGCAATGCCTCCACGCTCAACACCCCGCATATGCCGTTGGCTGACATTTCTTCTCCAGCTCTCTTCACGGGACAGTGGGAGCATTATTTCTGTCCTTCTCCAAAGACATCCAATGCAACAGATTGACTCATCAGCATGTAGCACAGTTATCTGGAGGGTAACTTCCTGGGATCTGTATAAAATCATGGGGTTTGAGGAAATGTCAAGGCTTTTATCTGTATTTTGGAATGAGATATGAGTGCTTACAGGCTGCACATCCCTGCTTTGCACAGTTCTGGTGATCAGCCTTGTGGAAGGTGTAATAATCATAATTTTTCTTAGGATTGGGTACATTATGGTGTGTCCATTCAGCGATCGCTGGCTTGACACTGTTGAACAGTGACTGCTGGGGACTGCCAAGTGACCTCAGAGCATGTCCTGGTTTCACTAGGATAGAGTTAATGTTCTTCTCAGTAGCTACAATAGCTGTGTTTTGGTTTCAGGGTGGGATTTGGGATGAGAAGAATGTTGATAAGATACAAGGACATCATGTTTGGGTAGTTTGCAAGTGCAAAGGGCTGGGAGGGGGCAGCGCAGTAATTAGCAAACCCCCAATTGGCATTTGGCTCTGCCAGTGAGATATTCCATCTCCTGTCCCCCATGGGCAGGACATTGCCCAGGGCTGAGCGGAAAGCTGGGGATTCTCTCGGGGATGGCTCGGGCTCTGGCTCTCCCGGGGTTTGGGTTTGGGGACTGTCTGTGCTCCGGGATCGCTGGCTGGGACAGGCTGGGCATCGGTCGGCGGGTGGTGAGCAACTGCCCTGGGCATCACTCATTTGCATCTTCTCTTCTTACTGCCTTTATCATCATTGTTATTTTATTTCAATTAGTAAATTGTTTTTATTTCAATTCATGAGTCTCCTCGCCCTCTTCCTTCCAATTCTCTCCCCTGCTCCCCCTGGGGGAGTTTGGGGGAGGGAGGAAGAGTGAGTGAGTGACTGTGTTTGGCTACAGCCAGAAGAGTGAAACCACCACAGAGCATCACTGACCTACAGCTCCTTCTCCTTCTGCTCAATGACAATCAGCACAGCCAAAGCCAGGTGAAACAGTTCTTGCTGAGCTGGCTGGTTAAGGCTCCAGAATTGCCTCTTTCTGGTCTCTAAGTCCTGCCACGGCCATTATTTCCCTTCGATAACCTGGAAAGCAGATGCTAAGTCAGGTCTTAGCGAGGCTGAGCCGTGGGTGAGTCCAGGCATCTCTGCTGCTTTCTGTGGTCTCACAGCAGAGCCAATTTCCAGGTGTTACTGTGGTGTTGTATGAGGCTCCAGCACACTGTAAGCATTCGGTATTATGCTTATCCTCTCCACATCCAGATTTGTTTCATCTCTTCTGTAGCTGAAGATCTTTTCTTGCATTATCAATAGCATACTCTAATAATACCTGATGAAGAATGAACACAATGAGCTGCTTTTCCCCTTTTTCATAGATTTTCATTCTGGCTATTATTAGCTATTATTATTCAGAGTACTCAGAAGTGTGCCTGGATCTACCCAGGGAATACAAAGCTCTGAAGAAAATATCATTGAAGTAAAAAATACCGTTGTGGTACATCAGCACAAGCTTTGGAGGACCCATAGGTCTATTCCAAATTTATTAACATTGCTAATGACCTGTCTTTTCCTTTTCTCACTGTTTCTTGCTCTCTTGTGTTGTACATCAGGATCATAAGAAATACAGGACAAGAGCATGGTGCTGCAGACCATCCCCGTGGCCCGTATTGCGATGTCAACACCAGTTAACATCATTCTTGTTTCAATCAAGTGCAGCAGACTGGGACAATCTGGCACTTTCTGATCTTGCCTACTGGAGCAGTGAGTTGGAACAACCTGGTACCTTCTTGTCCTGGGTACAAGTACAGTGAGTTGGGAACGATGAGGCACTCCCTGACCATATCTGGAACTTCTATTGCCTGGGAAACATACCCAAGATCCACCCCTGCCTTGATCACAGCCCACCTTGAAAGTTACCAAGATTACCTGACAAGAATAATGGCCACAATGAAAAAGGACTGATCAAAGTCAATCATTAGGGGAGACATAATTGCTGTCTACAGCTCCCTGAAAGGAGGGTGTAACGAGATGGGTGTGTGTCTTTTCTCCCAGGTAACCAGTGATAGAACAAGAGGCAATGGCCCGAAGTTACACCAGGGGAGGTACAGAAGGGATGTCAGGAAATACTTCTTCACTGAAAGGGTTCTCAGGCACTAGAATGGGCTGCCCAGGGAGGTGGTTGAGTCACCCTGGAGGTATTTAAAAGACAGCTAGATGGGGTGCTTGGAGATAACATTTAGTAGTGGACAGGTACGGTTGGACTCAATGATCTCAAAGGTCTTTTCCAACCAGGCAATTCTATGAATCTATGATCCTGTGACCCTATAAATACTGATTCTAAGTGAGGCTGTTAGAGCTCTCCAGGAGGACAGGAGTCTGCGACATGTAAATTCCCACCTTACATAGACGGGATATGTAAGAAAAACTCATATTAAGTAACAAAAGTCCAAAGTCTGAAGACCTGCTTCCAGCATTTATATTGATTTGTGGTTCAGGACATGTCATTATCTTGGTCCTATGAAAAGTTCAGGGTACGAATCTTCCTGGGTCTGGGGTTGGTGGAGAGTAAAGCAAAGGTCCCTCTATGGGGCCATGTGTCCCATGTGTCTGGGCCCTTTGGGGCACAGAATGTACAGGTTTCTCTACATATGAGTTTGGTAATTTTTTAATTTTTTTTTTTTACTATAATTAATTAATTATATAATTAA
>NW_010303507.1:0-341 GCF_000700745.2 Antrostomus carolinensis
GTGGTTTGTGCCTCCCCATTAGGCTGCCTGAGCGGGAGGGATGGGAGATGGACGCGTGGAGGTCGGTGCCGCTCGTAGGCTGCCTGCCCGGACAGTGCCCCACCGGGGCTGGCACCCTGGGCACAGAGCTGCTGGAGCAGCACCCGGCTCCAGGCCTCTGATCCTGCACTGAGACACCCAGAGCTGGGCATTAGGCTCGCTCAGGCTGCGGGGCTGGGGGAGACCTCGGTGAGACCAGAGCCATGCGATGCGGTGGTCGGATGGGAGGGAGATGGGGCAGCGGGTGCCCGCCAGCCCAGTGTGGCGGGGGGGCTGCCGAAGGGTGATGCCTGCGGGGCGCC
>NW_010303507.1:638-8569 GCF_000700745.2 Antrostomus carolinensis
CCTGGAAGTGGAGCAGCAAAGTGGGGCCTAAGGAGGATCTCGTCAGAGTGAGCCCTGCAGCTGGGGACCTGCAGCCCAGGGCCTCTCCCCTCCGCTGCCTACCAAGGAAAACAAGAAAACTTGGTTTCAATTCAACTGCTTCCAGGCTCAGGAGCGGTGAGCAGCTCTGGACTGAGCCCCTCATCCCCACAGGCTGTGAGTGGCTCTGTGAAGCTCTGAGCCCATCTCTTCCTGAATGCTCCAGAGTACCCACATTGTAGTTCAGTAGATGGAAAAAGCAATGGAAAAGCATGGAGGGGAAAAGCAATCAGGAGCAAAAGAAACACACACAAAGAACTCTTCGTTTGCCTGCGCTGTCTGAAATCCTGCAAATGCGCAGGCTGGGTGCATGGCCTTACTAAACCTCAGCCAGTCCCGCTGTCCTGGCATGTGTGCGTGTCTTAGCTAAGACCATTGTCAGTCACTCCTGGGCTGCTCCAGCGATGGCACAAGCCACGTGGCCATGGAGGGAGATGCAGAGAGGTGCTGAGCATCACCAGCAGCAGGGACACAAAGCAGCATCTGTGGTTGCCTGGCGCCAGGGCAGCTCTGTGCTCACGCGGTTCACAGGGCTGGCAGCAGGGCCAGCCTGCCAGGATGCCACCAGGCCCCTCAGCCTAAGAAGAGACCTTGGGTGTCTGCTGTACCCAGCACGTTGCTCTGCAACCAGTGCGGCCTCATGGGCAGAGCACTCCACCGTGCACGGGCTCCCTGCTGCTGCCCTCCCAGAGCAAGCTGAGGCACCCCTTGGTGCTTAGGTTTCTCTTTCTCTCCCATGAGGACAGCACTACTGACTCCCTTTCCTGCCATCAAGGCTGGTAAAAGCAAGCAATGAGAAGGACTTGGCTTTCTGACCGTATTACCAAAGGAAAACACTGGCAGCTGCCTGCCTTTCTCTACCTTCATAGATGGCCCCTGCTGGGAGAAGACAGGCTTGGCCAGGACCTTGGAGCTCACTTCCCACGATTAAGTCTATGGGCAGCTGCTTCCACCTCCCCTGCATCTGCTTGTGTCAGCACATCATCATGCGTGGGCTGCAGCTCCTGCCTTCCCAGGGGTCTGGGCACGTGACATTTCCCTGGGGCTCAAACCCATTGCAGCCGTTCCTGGGTGCCGGAGAGACACGTGCACCAGCAGAAAGAGGGCTTGCACGCTGGGTGCTGCCTGTGGTGGAACTGAGACCCCTCAGCAAAGAGCGCTAAGTGCAGCTTTGCTGAGGCAGAAGGACAGAGAGATTTTGTTTTGGGTGGTGGAGTTGGAGAGTGGGGTTATAGCCACGGTACAGGCTTCCTGGGGAAAAGGGAGTGCTGTCTGGGCACAGGGCTGGGTAGTGGAGTTTCCATAATAACAAGGAAAAGATTAGAGGTGAAAAATGAACAAATAAGGGTGCAGACAAACAGTTGTCATAAATTTCTTTGTGTCCTACAGATGTATGAATAGATCATGGAACATGTATATATACCCTTTTTTCCCTTACAAACAGTGATGGAGCATGCAACAAAAATCTTTCCCTGGCACACACACGCACACACACTCTCTCTCTCTTTCTAATCCCTTTCCTGCTGGTATGTCAGAGAAAGCTATTTCTGGAACATGAAATCTAGGTCAAAAAGAAGGAGAAAATCTGAAGGGAATGATAACAGTCTCTCTCCTTGAAGGCCATCCGGGGTCAGCTCTGGCTAATACGATTAGCAAAGGGGCTGCAGCCGCTCATGCACAGGCTGGACAATATGTCTTGGCCTGGTTTGGGTTTTCCTTTGCCTTCACACCACTACTTCTTCCCCACAAAGAAGAGAAGGCCACGACAGCCGAGAGAGAAGAGCAGAACTTGCCTTCCTACCCAGAGACCAGGTAATCACCACGCACAGAAGAGGAGGAGGAGGAGGAGGAAGGTGTCTGTACCCATCCCTCACAAGCCAGTGCTCTGTGACTTTCCCAGACGCGGTGGAAACTTGTGCCACAGTGAGCCAGCCCTTGGGGGTTTGGTCAGCATGATGCTGCTTTGCTGCAACACTGCACAGAGATGTGCAGGCACCTTGTCCTTCCTCCGCTAAGCACAACCCTCCTCCCTCTGCAAGAGCATCAGTGCCAGTGAACTGGGCTGGGATCTGCCTTCTCCTGGGGCAGGGCAGGGTTCCCAGCCCAGCAATGGTCCTGGGAGCCATCTCTCTAATTTAGTGATAAAAAGAAAAAAAAAAAAAGGCAATAGAAAGAAGACAGAAAGCAGGTTGGAGGCAGAAGGGCGGTTATTCTGTCATGGCTTTGGGAAGTATCTCTCCCAGGGAGTGCTCTTGTGCCCAGCCTGGGCTTGGCAAAGCTCTGGCATATGGATGGGCACAAGGTGTGCACAGCCCTGGCAGTTGTTTATAGGAGCATGGGCGGCTCTCAAGGACGAGCCTCGTGCCTGGCTCTGGTCGGGGTCAAGGTTGGGCTGGCCTGAAGGGCTAGGCTTTCTCACACTCCTTCTGCTCCAGGTGCTGTGGTTCCTGTGCTTGGGCTGGGCTGGGGGCCAACTACCATCACGGGGTCAGCAGAAAGGGAGAACTGGAGGGTTGCTGCCCTCCAGAGCTCACACTCTCAGAGGCATCTCAACCATTGGTAAGACTGGTCAACAGAGACTGCCCAGTCCTGGAGGAGGAGGAGGCAGAGATGGATTCTGTGGCCTAAGAGATTTGGGCACAGGATAAGGAGCTGGGCACCTGGGCTTTCTGGGAGCAGGCTGCTGAATCACAGGGCAGGATGCTTTGAGGAAGGGTGATGTTACCAGACAGCCCAGGGAGGGCTGGGAAGAGCGCTGGTAGGAACTGGCTTTGGTGTGAACTTTCCCTGCTGTCACTGGTGTATTGGGTGGAGGCTGGGCTGGGGCCTCCACACTGGGGATTCCCACCTCCTTTTGCTGTGCTTTGCACACCTCTGCTTTACCCATTTCCCCTGGACATCAAATATTCAGCTCTATATTGCAAGCAGACTATTAAGCAAGCAATTCCCAGTGCTGCCTCTAATAAGAAGGAGCTGGGGCTGGGGAGCCCTTTGTAATGCTCAGGAGCCGGCGCGGCTGTGCTACACGCCTGGCAATTAGATGAATCTAATTTCACTGGGGCTTTTGAGTCTCCAGCTTCCCAAGGCACAAAGCTTTGTTTAAGGCTGATCAAGGGCAGCTCATCATCTGTCTCGCTGGCTGTCAAATGGGAGCTAATTGCCTTGTAATGCAGGAGTGACACAGGCCTTTGTGGGAGGAACTGGCTTGTCCGAGGTGTGACAGCTGTCACGGCTCTCCCACCCGGCCCTGCTCCCCACACAGACCCCCAGACTGGCAGCCCTCCATGAAATGGAGCTCACTGCACCTCCTGTGCCCTCAGCTGGTGGCTGAGTCCCTTTGCTTTATGAGTCAACCCCCGTGCTCTCCTCAAAGAATGAGAAGCCTGTGTCAGCCACAGCACTGCTGTGCTGGTGCCTCTTCAGAATGGGTCCCTACCGAGAAGAAACCCAGTTCCCCTTTCAGGGACCTGGCACATGATGGGAACAGTTTCTCTGGGCTGGTGATGGGCGCCGGGGCAGGAGGGTGTCTGTGGGAAGGGAACTGGTGAGGGCTCTCTGTTGTTTCAGCCCAGAGCTGTGGGTGGAGCAGAGTGACCATTAGACCTGCAGCTCATGGTGCCCCCACTTCTCTCTGTTGGTCCAGACTGATGCCGTCAAGCTGAGAGGTACCAGTCTGGTGCTCGGAGCCCCCTCTCATGCAACACCAGCCAATTAATTCCTCAGTGATGCAGATTTGCAGGGGGAACTGAGCCCAGGGGCTGATGAAAGGCGTGACTGCCGTCCAGATGTGCTTCCTGCCTTCCACATGTACAAGCACCAACACAGATCCTTCTCTCTGTTCCCCACCCCTTCCATCAAAAACATTTCCCTCCCCAAGCCCCAGAAGCCAATGCAAAGGGCTGGAGGATGTTCTGGAAATCAGCAGATCTCTGCTGGGTCACGTCAGAGAAGCAGTGGCAACCACTCATTTTGAAAGCCCCTTCTGGGCTGTGCCTGCTGTTGCTTCCTGGTGTTAGCCTGGACTTGCAGCAGAGCTGAGCTCAGCAGGGGCCGTACTGCCAGCGAGGGGCAGGGGTGGGCTGGCGGACAGTGGGGTGAGCCAGGGTGGGAACAGTGCGCGACAGAAGCAGAGCAGAATAGGAAGGAGGGACCGGGCTGAGCAAGCAGGGGATCCCCTGATCCAGTCCGTGCCTCATCCTATCAACTTGGACTGGGATGACTCAAGAGTGCAGACCACTGAAAAGGAGATGCGAGGGCGTGGGCACATCTCTGGGTGGAAAGGCCTGGAGCTGGGTGTGAAGGCTGCTGGTGCTCCCCTTCTCACTCCCCCTCTGCCCACTCCTGCGCTCTGGCAGCTTCGCCCAGAGTAGATATGCTGAGGCTGCTCCGAACCCCCCATAGCTCTGTGGTTTGGTGCCAGAGCTCATGCCAAGAGCAGCCTGCCTCGCTGGACCTGACCCCAGCGTCCCCGTGGGTGACAGGGCTTGCTGTCTGCCTCCACACCACCGGCAGCGCTGCACAACCCTGGTGAGATGCTGAACTCCTCCTGCCTGCTCTGGTGTCTGCCTGGCATGATGTCCAGGCATCACTATGTCCAGGAACACCAAGGCATCACATTTTCTTAACCAGTTCCCAGAACTTTTCCCAGGATGGGACGCCCCATGTCCTTGTGCCCCGCGTTACAGCCAGGCCTCACCCGGAGCACCGAGGCTGTCCAGGAGCCAAGGGGGACCCAGGTTGCCTTGAAGAAAATGATGCAGAAGTGATGCAGATTGAGTGGTTTGCAGCATCATAGAAAGATAACAGGTTTCTCTTCTGGCAAGAGCTGGCCAGCTCTCCAGAGCCTGCTCCCACCCCTGGCACTCCAAAATGCTTCAGTGAGAGCAGAGCTGCTCCCCACACTGCAGCTTCGCACAGCCGAACCTCTCCGCTCTGCTCAGGCCTCCAGGAGCCATTTGCAGAAGCAGCATCTCCAGAGCAATGCTCCTCCCTGCCACCCACAGCCCCCCCACGTGTTTTCCAGGAGAGGTGTGGACCACTAGAGAATGAAGCCCTTGCTGCAGTTCCTGCTCTAGTAAAGGCAGCCGCAGGTGGACTCAGGCTGCTCTGAACACGTCCCTGGGCCAGGGCGGTGCTGGTCTCTGCAGCGGGGAGCCAGCACCAGCTTATTTTTGGATGAGACAGGAAACCAGCTCTTGCATCTCTTTCTTCCCAGGCTTTCCCAGAGCTGCGACGTCTGAGCAGCCCTTGCCATTCCTTGCTGTCTAGAGCCAGTGACCCCAGCATGCTGGCAAAATTAAATCCTGTGGCAAAGCACTCGCCTTCCTTGCCTCCCACCCGAGTGCGTGGGGCATTCACAGGAGCCTCCATGCAGGTTGGCATGGCAGTCCTGCCAGGGAGCACAGGCAGCCCTGACCCATCCCAGAGGTTCTGGGTGCTCCAGCAATTGGGGAAGGGAGGGCTTGGCATGCAGGGAAGCCAGCTCTGTGAAGAGACCCACTGTGCTGCGATGCTGGGAGCTGCCTCCTGGGAGAGATGGCCCGGCTGGTGGGAAACTCCAGCTGCACGGGGCTGCCTGCAGCCTCACTCCTGCTCGGGGGATGGAGTCTGTCCTGACCCACATCGGAGGGAGAGGCCAGGCTCTTGTCCAGTACAGTATCCTGGTTTTGCTGGGATAGAGTTAGTTTTCTTCTTAGGAGCCAGAATAGCTGTGTTTTAGTTTCAGTGTGGGATTTGTTATGAGAATGTTGATAAAGTACTAATGTTTTTAGTTGCTGCTGGAGCCCAAGGCTATCATATTTGGGTAGGAGGGGTATCATCATATACGGGGAGGGAGAAGTGCAGTAAATAGCAAAACCCAAAACTGGCATTTGGATGTGCCAATGTAGCAGGGAGCATATTCCAGATCATATCTCATCATATTCAGTATATTAATGAGGGCTGACAGGAAATCGGGGGGATTCTCTCAGGGATCGCTCAGGCTCTCACTCTTCTGGGGTTTTGTTTTCAGGACTCACTCTCTGCTCCGGGATCACTGGCTGGCACAGGCTGGGCATCGGTCAGCAGGTGGTGAGCAATTGCACTGTGCATCACTCATTTGTATATTCTGTTATTACTGGTACTATCATTAGAATTTTATTTTAATTAGTAAATAGTTTTTATCTCAACCCATGAGTCTCCTTACTCTTTTCCTTCCAATTCTCTCCCCTACTCCCTGGAGCTGGGGAAGAGTGAGAAAGCAGACTGGGTTTGTCTGAAAGCCAAAAGGGTGAAACCACCTCGTATAGTAATTACCAATCAAAAGAGAAGGGCTTGGAATTAATAATGCCTGCATCCAGTGCCAGGTGGGCTGTCTGGAGCTGGGTATAACACTGCTAATTGCTCAGTGCACCGAGGCTGCAGGATGCTGGGCTCTGGGGTTTGGGAAGGCTCATTAGTGCCTTGAAACTCAGAGCAAGACCTGTTTTTACCCCACACCAGGGGTACTGGGGTCTGTGGTCTATGTACACCTGATGGCAAGGGGCAAACAGGACTTGCTGCATTAGACACCTACATGGCTCCTGCAATGCTGTCTCTGGGAGAGAAAGCAGTTGGAGCCAGTCCAGCCAAAGGATGGGCTCCCAGCATCTCACTGTCAGAAGATTTTGGATGACTGGTCCCTAGGCAGCAGCCTGAGGGCTGGGTGTACCAGGGTGATGCTGTCTGCCCCATGACCTCTTCTGCCCTGTCTGCAGGGGCAGGGACTGGGGTGTGAGCGCTGTGAGCCCAACACACAGCACCGCTCCGCCTCTGCACAGAGCTGGGCTGCTCAGCCTCATGTTTGGCATGCCGCTGCCTGGGCTGGGCTGCTGGGGTCCGGGCTGGCCGGGGTCCTGCCCTCACTGGCCATGGCTCACGCCCCTGGCTGGGCAGGGTCAAATCTGGCTGTGACTCTGCTGGGCAAAATCACAAACCCTGTGGATCTGGAGTGGGCAAATTTGCACCATTCGCCTTTTCCCCCAGATCAAATCCTCCAGACCTGTTTTCAGGAGTCCTGCCCTGTGCAGGAACCTGTAAAGAAGTTCATGGTGAGCCTCAAAGCCTTGTCACACCTCCATCACTGAGGGATGGAGGCAGATGCCTTCTGCCCTCCCTCCTCTCATCAGCCCCAATTTCTGCCTCTGGCTGAAGGGGCTGCAGAGATCAGGACATGCTCTGACCCTGAGGAAAGCAGTGCAGAGTCCCTGGTAGACATTTGTGTTCCGGAGAGTTTCAGAGGAAGGTCAAACCTGGCAAGTGTAGCCTGGATTGCAGTAAGAGATGCACAGTGGAGAGGAGGAGGAAGCTGGCAGCTATTGCTGCTATAGGGCAGCAGGGCTGCTGGCCTGTGCTGCAGGGTCCCACTGCACCCACAGCCTTGCAGGACTTCAGGCAGAGAGGGCAGCCAGTGCTCCTGGGCAGGGTGGGCGTCATGCTGGGTGCTCCCAGCTGCAGTGCTCAGGCCTGGGTTTGGCTTGGCTCAGTGAAGACTTTGAGCTCTCCTGGAACTCTGCAGGTTGCATCAGCAGTGCCAGCCAGAGACCAGAGCCCGTCTGCCATTCCAGCACCCGCATCTGGAGACCCAGCCCCAGCCATCCCGGTGGCATGCCTGGCTGCTGGCCTCCCCCTCGGGCACACAGTAAGTCCCTGTAAGCCTACAAAAGCCTTGAACAACCACGGCTGGAGATGCAGGTCCCTGAGCCCAGCACCTCACATGCTCGACACCTGCCAGTCCCATGTCCCCTTCCCCTCCGCCTGCCCGCCGCGCAGCGCTGGCACTCACTGCTGTTGGTGGGCAGGGTCCTGCTGCCGCTGAGGCTGCCCCATGGCGGGGG
>NW_010303507.1:8654-23019 GCF_000700745.2 Antrostomus carolinensis
GGTCCAGCACCTCCACGGCGGCCTCCTCGGCCTCGCTGTAGGTAGAGTCGCAGACGGGCTCGTACTGCTCCCCCAGCTCCGGCTCTGGTGCCTGCACGGGAAGAGGGGCACAGCCAGTCATCCCCTGCCCGCCCGCAGCCCTGTCCCTTCCCCTCCTGCTCCTCTCCCTGCCGCCGCTCCTGCCTGGTCCCGCTGACGGCAGGTGAGAGCGGGAGGTGCAGCAGTTGGTGCTGGTGGGGTGTGGGACACCTGGGCTCTCTGCCGAGGGAGAGGGACAAAGGGACTCTTCTTTGAGGCCCGAGGGTCCCTGCTTCTAGAGTAGGAGAGACTTACCATGGCAGTGCCTGCGAAACACCCCCCGGGCTCTGATGAAGAAGCTGAGAGCACGTGAGGCTCAAGTCCCTGTCCATCCTCTGACAGTCCCCCTGCCCCACCAGCACAGCTGGGAGACCCCAGCCTCAGGTGTGAGAACCCACCGGGGCAGGCGTGCTCCTCAGTGGGGGAGATGGCCTGGCCCTACAGTGAGGTGCAGTGGGAAGAGAGAAGGTGGGCTGGTGTGGTCTAGGAGGACAGCCCCCACGCTTGACCAGGGACAGGCTGCCTGGGCTGTTTCTGGGTGGCACCACCAGGAACCCATCCTTGCCCCATCCACAGTGCAGGACCGGGAGAGGGCTCAGCAGCAGGACATAGCGGGGTGTGTGCTGAGCAGGAACAGCTTCACTCCTTGCTTCTCCTGCTGCCCCCACCTCCCTCCCACCTGTGCCCCCGGCACTGCCCCGCTCTCCAGTAGCAGTGGCTGGTCAGACTTTGGCTCAGGAGATGTTCACTCAGATTAAACCAGAGCCAGCCTAAAGCAGAATATTCTGAAATACAGATGAGAGATGCTGAGATTTGCCCCGTTCCCCACTTCCATCTCTCCTGTCCCTTTCTTTGGCCTCAAGGATGGTATTTCTGCCCAGCATTGGCATCTGAGCTCCACAAGGTTTGGCTCAAAAAGTTCATCTACTTTTCCCTCTAAAACTGAGGTCCCTAGCCCCCTACCAGGGGACCTCCTCCTCCTCCTCCTCTTCCTCCTCCTCTTCCTCCTCTTGCTTCTCCTTCTTCTCTTGCTCCTTTTCCTCCTGCCACTAGCCCCGGGTTTGGGTCGACCCCACAGCCTGCCTTGCACCCTACCATGGGTGTCCAGGCTGACTTGAGAAAGCTCCGTAAAGAAGGAAGAGGGAAACATCAGTGGGACGGTACCTGCTCTCCATGGGTAAATATCTGAGGGATAAATGAGGGGGGTCCAAAGATCTGGAAGAAAGAGTTGGAGAAGGTTAAAGGCCAAGAACGGGGGAGCCCTTCACACAGACAGCCATTGCACAGGGACTGAGGACGAGGGGAACAGATGGCCTGTCCCCCGGGGCCACCGCTGCTGACACTTCAGTACAAACTTCAGAGCTCATAAGATGCCAAGCAAGGTGCCGCACAGGCCCCTCAGACAGCGGCACAAACACGGCACGGCAAAGCTCCACGGGACACCTCCCAGACGGAGAGAAGCTGCTGATGCATTCAGCCTGTTGTATGCACCATCAATCTATATATATACACAGGGCACACTTGGGACACGCAGTGCTGGGACACCCCTGGGCACACATGGCTTGCATGTGGCTGCTGGACAAGGGCTGGCTCCCAGTGAGCACCTCTGCAAAGCTCCCAGCATTGGCCAGCACCTCACAACATGGCCAGGAGCAGCAATGGGCCCCCACAGCCCGCAGAGCTGGGGTGGGTAGGCAGTCTGAGTGCTCCACATTGGGGAAACTGTCCTTCACCCTGATGGGGTCAGGCTGGCCACCTCGCTGCTATCATCTCTTTTGTCCCCACACCAGGAAGAAGCTGCACGGAAGCGATACTGCCATCTCTCCATAACAAAGCCATGGCACACAGTTGGCATAAGGACAGATGCCCAACAGATGTTGTGCTGCCTGTGGGGAGGAATGCCTTCTCCTCCTCTCCATCCCTGGTCTGCAGAGTACATCCACCCTCTGAGCTCTGTCCTGCATGAGCTGCCCAAGATGACCCATCTTGTGAAGAATCCAGGTTCAAAACCTACCCAAGGGAAGAGGCTTGGTTCTGGGGGCTGGGTCCGGCCCCTCTGCATAAGGCACAGCTCAAAGTGTGGATAAACAGTGTTGGGGGTCACCAGCTGGATCTCTCTGGCTGCTGGTCTCCTTGGTGTGACAGGTGGATGCTGACAAGCACACCTGGTGAATCCTGGGCTTCCAGAAGTTTGAAAGGTGGATGTCAGTTGGGACAAAACCAAGTGGAGTGGACTTGTCTTTCAGAGCTGGGGATGCTTCTGTGTGGGAGGACACCAGGGTCTTGCTGGACACACAAGGAAGGTGTTGGTGTTCACACAAAAGTGAGGGCAGCAGAGGAACTACCGCCGGTGCTGGATGACAGGGCAGGTCAGAGCTGCCAGAGGATCAGACCAGCACACACTGGTAGTTGTACCAGCTCCACCAGGGATCGACAGATATGCAGTTTCGGGGAGTGCTGGGTCATCACAGTGCTGGGTCTGAGGTGTTTGCCTGGGCAGCTCTTGGCACATCGTGGGATGTCCAGGCCCTCCAGCTCCCAGACCCTTCTGATGTCTTCATGGGGGTGTTGCACTCAGCTGCTAAATGACAGCTTTAGACAGGGAGGGAGCACAGACTCAGCCCACCCATTTTCTTCATGCAGAGAACTGGCTTCAGACATGGATTTATATGCAAAGGACAGGATTGTGATGGTCCTAACCCCTTCTCTGTGCAATGAGACACCCAGCACATTGCTGTTGATGTACAGGGAATGAGACTGACCACAAGGAACAGGTATGCCAGTGAGCAAAGCCCCATTCCGCTCCCCAAAACTCTCCACCAAGAGCTCCAACCACTCCCTGACAGCAGGAGAAACCAGCCACGGGGCCAGAGAGGCTGCGCTGGGACGGAGGAGGGCTCAGAGCTCCACACACTTGGACAGGAATGCTGGCACAGCCTCTCACCCCCCTCCATGCCCTGGTTCCTGATGCCCATCCTGCTGCTTTAACCTCTGCCTCACATCTCCACCCTCGATCACCACGCACAGACAGAGCGGAGCAGCACAGAAGGGACACGTGTGTGTGCACGTGTGGCCACGCAGACACGCGTGAACAGAGACGAGACATGACAGAGGCCCAGGATGACAGCAAAAGAACTGGGAGAAGCTTGTGGAGCCATTGCTGTCCCAGGGACCTCCACTTTGCATACCTCTCAGGGCTGAGACAAGCACATAGGACCTCTGCAAAGGCCTTGTCCCGGTGTGGGTTATTTCCTGGCCTGTGAGGCAGGTGGCTGACAGCCACCCAAGCTCCCAGCTGCTCCAGAGTCATCCCAAAGGGAGACATAGTATGCAACAGGCAGTTGAAGCCAGCTTGCACTGACTGCATCCCAGAGTTGGGGGTCAGAGCATGAGCCCACCCTGTGGCAAGAGATTTGCCACCCACCATTAGCACCTCACTGGCATCCTTGGCTTTGCCCTTCCCATGGGGACCAGGAATATCCAAAGAAGACATCCCCAGCTAGCTGGTAGGACAGTCTCTTGAATTACGGGTACCTTGTTCCCGGGTCCAGTCTGCTGCATGAGAGACGAGGTCCTCAGAGCTAAGCAGGGTTACTGTTCCTGGTGACCCAGGCTGGATGCCACCTTTTGCACAGGTGAGGTTGGCCTGGGCTCTTTACCCACCCAGTGGGTGTGAGGAGCTTTCAGCAGGGGCTCTGGGCTACCATACCTGTGGCCGTGGGAGAGTGACTTCAGCTGCAACAGCAGTGCTGAGAGGAGGCAAAGCTGGAGGAAAGGGGAGTCTGAGATGGATCAGAATTAAGGACCTGGCCTTTACGCTTTGGTAAAACTGCCAGAGAACACCGTGTGCAATTCCTGGAGCGCAGCCAGTGCTTTCTTTTGAAGGGGGAAAAGGATGTTCCCCTCTCCCCCTCAGCGACCTCCTTTCTCACTGCGGTGGGCCAGTGCAGCAGGGCTCAGTGCTCCAGCATCTCACCTGGTTGATGCAACTGGACTCGTTGACACTGTCGGAGATCTGGTTGTATTCTTCCTCCCAGGTTGGGAACTTCGGAGGTAGGAGGATCTCGACAGAGTCCAGGCGGTCCAGGCTCCTGCCAGCAGAGAGAGAGGGTGTGAGGGGTGTCCCCATGGTGGGGACAGTGCTGGAGCTGCCGTCCTGCCAGGAGCACCAGATCACCCCTGCCCGTGGCACCCTCTGCCAGGCACAGGCACGGAGGTGATGCTGGGCACCGAGTCCACTGCTTGGCCCCTGTTGCAGCTCCTGGAGTAGAAGGAAGCACTTTCTCACCTTGCTGGCCCCTGGCTAGAGCTATCGAGTCTGGCACACAGGTGAAGGTTTGTGGGGTGCAGGGGAAGGAGAGGGGACAAGACCTTGGTGGGTGCCCCTGGGGATGCACTGCAGGTGCCACGTTAGTCCAGCCAAACCCCAGCGAGCCCATGGGATCCGTGCCAGCTCCCAGAGTCACAGCCCTGGTGACAGACCGGCTGGCGCACAGGCTGATGCTGGGGGCTGGGGTCAGGGAAACCGATTCTTCCCTGAGTTGGACTGGTAGGAAGGGGTGAGAGGTGGGGTGGGAAATTACTTTTAAATGGTAAGTCCACTTTTTTTATGGACTTTGCAATTGGAAACATCTGCAGGATTTTTATTTTTTATTTTTTTTTAGCGTAGAGGAACCCAAAAGGTTATCTGGAAGAAGTTCCAGGGGAGCCAAACCTGAATGACAGTGCTGCAGGAGCAGAGGGGATCAGTATTTCCAGAGCAGCTTTTGCTTCAGGTGCTGGGAGAAGCACTTTCCCCATGCCCGGGGGCTCAGCATCAGCCTCTGCAGCAGAAGACGAGCAGGGCTGTCAGAGCCTGACCCAGCCAAGACCACAGCTATGGTCTCTGCTGAGACCCAGGCACACAGGGTCTGGGAGGGATGCGGAATGATGGGAGGGACGTGGGAGGAAGAAATGTTGGAAGGATGGGACTCCCCTGTTCTTCTGTTCCACCATAAGACCTTG
Source organism: Antrostomus carolinensis (assembly GCF_000700745.2). Taxonomy (NCBI): domain Eukaryota; kingdom Metazoa; phylum Chordata; class Aves; order Caprimulgiformes; family Caprimulgidae; genus Antrostomus; species Antrostomus carolinensis. The sequence goes on from NW_010303507.1 coordinate 13,737, forward strand.
CATTAAGGAATCCTTGTCACGGATCAGGTGGGGCATGGTGGAGGACGTGGTGAGCCACAGCAGCCTGGGCGAGCTGTGGGGACTCTCCCTCTTGAATCTCCCATGGTCCCTACAGAGGACCCTTGGGATGTTGCTTCCCCCATGTCTGTCAGGGCTGGACCTGCAGAGGTCTGTCCTTCACCAACCTGAGGGACAGTGAAGTTGAGTGCAGGGTGCATCCCAGCTGGACAGGAGCCTCGTGCAGTGTGTGGACCTCTAGGAAGGGCCGTGGCACCTCTTGAGTCTCCATCCCAGGGTGTGATGAGTGCGGGGAGCAGTCTCTTCTGCCAGGGGTGATGGAGGAGACACCCAGCCCCCAGCTGACCCACTGTTCAGTGGCCAAGGGCAACGTGATGCCCCAAGCCCTGGGCTATCCATTTATTGCCTTATTTCCCTTGGCCTGAGAGGGCTTTGTCTGTGAGCTCATTGCAGGCCCGTGGTGTGTCAGTTGTGTCCTGGTAGCATCCCTGCCAGCCACCCTGTGCCCACCACACTGGGCTTCACCCTGACCTACCCTTGCAGCCTGCCCACGTGGAAACCGTGTCACAAAGCAGGCAACAGACTCTGGAAGAGCAGAGACCTTCTCACAAGGACAGGTTGTGTCTCACTTCTCTGCCTCATCCTGGCTGAGGCTGCAGCTGTCCTTCTTGCGGTCCCTCCTGTCCCCAACCACAGGCCTGGTGCAGCTTGGCTGGTGGAGCCCAGAGATCATCATAGAATCATCATAGAAGGGTTTGGGTTGGAAGGGACCTTAAAGCTCATCCAGTTCCAATCCCCCTGCCATCAGCAGGGACACCTTCCACTAGACCAGGTTGCTCAAAGCCTCATCCAACCTGGCCTTCAACACTTCCAGGGAGGAGCAGCCACAGCTTCTCTGGCCAACCTGTTCCAGTGTCTGACCACCCTCACAGTGAAGAACTTCTTCCTAATATCTAATCTAAACCTCCCCTCTTTCAGCTTAAACCCATTTCCCCTTGTTTTGTCATTAACTGCCCTTATGAAAAGTCCTTCCCCAGCTTTCTTGTAGCCCCTTCAGGTACTGGGAGGCCGCTATAAGATCTCCCCGGAGCCTTCTCTTCTCCAGGCTGAACAGCCCCAGCTCTTTCAGCCTGTCTGCTGAGATGGCCCCAGCAACTCTGGACAAGCAGACCGAGGATCTTGCTGAAAGCTGGCATGGGGCTGTGCCAGGACACGCTGCCCCTGCTGCTGTCCCAGGGGTGTCCCAGGCTGGTGGGGGACCCCAGGGAAGCCTTGCAGCAACCAAAGCAGCCACAGCACCCAAAGCTCCTGGGTGAGTGGGGGGAGGCGAGGGGATGGTCCAGAGATGGTAGCTGTGCTCATGCTCCAGCCTGGCCTGTGCCTGGCATTAGCCCTGGCCAGCCTGGGGCTGAGGCATGGGCAGACCAGGATGCGATGTCCCTCGCTGGAGCACAGTGCCAAGATCTGCAGAGCCCCCTCCTCCCCTCCAGCAAATCTCCTGCTGGGGACCAGGCCCTTGAAGCAATGGCCATGTCCAGCCCACCCCTGCCCGGATCCCTCCTCTCCCACCTGGCTGCATCCATGGCTCGGCTGGCTCTGCTCCTCCTGCTCAAACACCCTGCCCTGACTTGGCCCCTTCCTCAAAGTCTGTGGGCTCCAGCTGGACCCCAGCAGCTGAGGTGAGGTCTTACCCTGATGGACATGACCTGAATGGACAAGGAACCCAAGACAGGAAGAGCCTCAGCCTCTCAACTTGAGTGTTTTGCACCAGAGACCCCTGGCACCAATTCTGCTCCCCCTGAAGTGGATGTGAAGGCAGGGAACGGGGAAGGATTCAGAGCAGGCATTTCCAGGGCTCCTCACAGTTCATTTTGTCACCACCTCTCAGCAGAAAGCAGCTTCTGGTCTGCAATCTGAGGCCACCAGAGGGACCCATGAGGGGTCTCCACATTGCCTGCTGCACCCTCACTTCCTCCTGCCTCTGTCTGCTGAACATCAGCAGTTCATCTGTAGTGGGTCCTGCCTCCTCCTGCCCCTCACATCCCCCTGAGCCGCAGCATCTGAAACACTGACAGCCTGTTACAGACCCTGAGTGCCTAATCCTGGGGAGCGGAGCAGCTGCTGAGGACACTGCGCAGCATCACCTGCAGTCAGGTGGTCCACACAGGCCCTGTCCTGCAGGGACCAGCCTCCTGCCCAGCCAGCTTTTGCAGCATTCCCCTTGCTCCACTGTCTATCAGGCTCAAGCCACTGTGGGCCTTCCTCCCTCAATACCTGGTCTCAGACCTCATCTCTCCCAGCCTCAGGGTGCTGCCCAGCCTAGTGTGCCAACGGGACACTTTCTGGCTGGTCCCAGAGTCCCTGGGACCCCTGCGTAGCAAAGCAGACGGCGCAGTCCCAGCAGCCTGTGGGCTGCAGGCCAGGTGTCCTCAGCCATGCTGGCTGAGCATCTTCCATGTCTAAATAGCATAATGGGGTTGGGATCTCTGCACTCCCTCAGAGGAGATGCTTAGAGAGGAAATCCACACAGCTCCATCAAAGGAGTGCCCTCCCCATCACTGAGGGGACAGGGACCTGGAGCAAGCTCCTAACACCAGGGCTATTTGGAGTCACTGGGATGGAAAACTCTCTCCATTCCTCTGCCACATCTTCTCCTGTCCTGCTTGTCGCCTCATCTACCTGCCTGGTGGGCAGTCTGAGCTGGTGTGCAGGAGCCCTGCTGGGCTCTGATCCCCACATGGGATCTCCACGGGGATCTTGGCTAGACCCCAAGAACTGCTTCTGGGGTGGCCCCTGGAGACCTGTGCAGAGCTCCCAGAGGAGCTCCAGCGTTACCTTTGGGTGGTGCTCTGCTCACTCAGGGACTGTTGGGTGGCCTTGAGGTAACTCTGCCTCCGAGCTGCAGTTTTCGGGGATGGTTTGGGGCTGGTTTCTGAGTCTTCACTATCATCATCCCCCATGGCTTTGATGTAACTCCCGCTCCGCATGCGCCGGCACGGGATCTCGCTGTCTTTGTCCCGAGACAGCGTGTTGTTCCACTCCCCCTGAGGCACCTGCAAGAGTAAAAGGAGCATGAGCAGATTTGAGGGACAGCACCTCTGGGACCAGCGGGATCTTGGGGACATGGGGGGATTGGTGGCAAGGACAACGATTGGACCCTCAGCTGGAGTGTGGTGGCAATGGGCAATGCAATTCCTTTCCAACCCTCCCTTACCAGTTCATGCCAGGCAGCATTACGTTTGATTGCCGCTGTTTTGGCACATCTACCCACAGCCATTCACCCCTCCACCACTGCAGACCACCTTGACACTAGACCATGCTGACACAGTTGGTACAAGCTGCACAATACCAGACATAATGGGGAGGGAAGAGTCTCACCAGATTTGTTCTGGGCATTGGGACAGGAGTGGCACATGCTTGTTCAACGCAAAGCCCACACTCATTTAACGTAAAATGCACATACTGTTCAAGGCAAGGCAATCAAGAGCCTTTGTAGACCAGGACCTGTGGATCAGAGCCTAGACCTTCACTAGGTCCAACACCTTCTAAGGTTTCTGAGTTGAATGTGACTCAGTGGCTGAAATTCATTTCTGAAGCCAAGCCAGGGCCTCACAAGTTCCTCTAGAGCAGCTCGGGCACCTTGTGCCAGGCTCTCTACACAGAGATGAGTAGCACCTTGTGCAAGAAAAAGCACTTCTAACTTCACTTAGATGACAACTCTGTGATTAATTTAAGGCAGACATGGTCTCTTGTTCTCTCATAAGAGATGGATGAACTGATGTTTCCTGTAGAGGCCTGAAGCACTGAGCAACTGAAGTAACCAGCAGCATTGCCTGCTTGTTCTGCGAGGGGTTTGTGGAGGTGGCTGGAGGCACAGCCAAGGGGCTTGGCCAGCAGCAGAGCCGGATGTCAGCCCAGGACTGATCAGGACAAGAGCAACACATGGTGTGGGACAGGCCAGGAGAAAGGTGAGGCAAACTGAATTGCCAGGAGCAAACCTTGGTTTTGTGGCTGACTTGGTTTGTAGCTGGCCTTTGACCTGCCCTTGCCCCGAGGATATGAAGTCAAGGAGAAGCAAGGGAAGATGTGAGGAATGCAGCAATGTGCAAACCACGCAGACACCGGGACAGCCCAAGGCTCCCCAGTCTGCTGTGGGAAGCAGGCTGGTTGGGGAGTGCCATGGGGACCAGCAAAGGGTCTTGCACTATGTGCAGCTCGTGCTGTGAAGAGTGTCCACATTGACTCTGTGGATGGAGCTGGTGGATTTGCCCAGCTCCCCAGGACGCCGTGGGATTAATCAGCCAGTGTTTAGGTAGCGCTTTGGGGATGCAGATCTGTGTCACAGCCAGTTGGAATGAGCCAGAGCCGTTAGGTGCTGTGTGGCTCCTGTTCCCCTCCTTGTTCACAGCAGGCATGTTCTTTGGGAGCCAGAGCAGACTTGAGGGTGCCGTCTGCTGCTGCTGGGCTGCATCGTCTTCAGACAAGCTTCAAGTCTGCAGGTAGTGGCTTCTCATTCTCCTGAGAGGGTGTGGTGTGTGCCAGATGCAGGCTCACTCCACATGCAACAGCTTGGCTCACTCCGAGGGCTTTCTTCTGCCCAAAGGAGCCAGAGGTTCAGCCCAAATCCTGCAGGGGAGAAGGGAAGGGGTGACCCCAGCGCAGTGTGGAGCAGAACCCAAACAGCCTGTGGGACTGCTTTGCTGATGGGGTCCCGCTGTGATGTGCACCCATATGAGCCAGGACCTATATATCAGGGGACGTGGAACAGAGAGACAGAGGCGAGATCCAGGTGGGTGACCGATGTGGAGCAAGTCTCACATGTGAGACATAAACCTGGCCAGGCCTCCCTGGCCCTGCTGCTGCTGCAGATTTTCTGAGCTCTTTCCACTCTCCCTCCTGCAACCTTTGTGCTTGGCAATGGCTTCTGGGCCGGCTGCTTGCAAGGCTGCCCAGCTCAGGAGCTCCTGGGTGTCACCTGGCAGGTTCCTACAAAAGTAAGAGCAGAGAGCCCTTTCTCTCCTGGGTGTGAGCCCATCCCTGGCCCAGTTGTCTGCACTGGGTGGCCCTGAGGCCACCCAGGAGGGACCTTGCTGGCTCCAGCTGAGTGCTGCTGTGGGAGAGATCCCACAGGTCACTGGGGTGGCTGGCTCTGACCTTTCCTAAAGCAGTCAGGAGCCCTGAGAAGCACTTTTACACCCATTGCCTCGGCGTCAGGACTGACTTGAGATGGCATTTTGCTGCCTGCATTCTCCTCAGGGTGAGTCACAGCTGCTGGGTCCTGGGCCACCGAGGGGCTGGGGCGAGGGGGCAGACAGGGCTGGAGTCTCCAGCTGAGGAGGTGGGAGCTCGCCAGCAGCCAGGAACACCAGGCAAGGGCCAGGGGACTAGAGAGCCACCCCCTCTGCAGAGGCAAATGCTGTACTTTGTGGGGCAGCGAGAGGTGCTGGACTCTGCAACGGCGTTCAGACCCCAGACTCTTGCGGCCGCTCTGGTGCTTCTGCTCAAGGGTCTGCGGGTTACTCAGCTCCACCTGTCCTTGGGCATCTGCCTCCTGGCCCTGGGCACTCTCGGCTCTAGGCATAGCGACACCAGGACAGTGTTTTCAGTATGTCTCTGCTGGTGCAGCTTATCCACAGCCACACATCTCACAGCACTGCCTGGCTTGTACGGACCTTGTCCCTCCCTGGGGACAACCTCCACCAGCTTCCCCGTCTTCCACTGCAAGAGCCTGCTGGTCCTAACTGACCTGCCTTATTTCTCCTTTCCCTTGCCTCTCCTCTACTTTGTGCCTTGGCAAGGCAGCAAGAAACAAAGCTCTCAAGGTGCTCCACATTCCAGTTTAGCACTGGGAAAGGGAAGGACACTCTTTGAATCTGGTGCCCCAGTTTGGAGTGTGTCCTGCCTCTGTCTGCACACAGTCTGCAGGGACTCCCACAGCTCTTGGTGCTGTGGGGCAGAGAGTAGGACAAGTGTTTCAAATGTGCCACACCTGAAAAGACAAGTAGGTGCCCTTGGGGATCCTTGAAAGTGGTGCTGGTATTTGAGGTGCTGTTCAGGATCCTCCAGGATGCTTCTCTCCACCTTCAGACACCTGATGGTGAGGAGCCTGTCCCATGGTCTCTGAAGCTCTGCAATGGGGGGAAGAGCCCAGAGAACTCCTGTTGTCATGGGACAGACCTCAACAGTGGCCAGTGCAGCACCTCGATGGCAGCAACTTTCCTGGCATCTGTGGCCCTGGGCTCTGAACACAGCCCGTGTGTTACAGAAAGGACAAAGAGGAAATGAGGGCTGCCTTGTGTTGTACCTAGGCCTGGCTCAGGAGGCTCCTCACAGGCTGCGGGTGCCTTGCTGCTCTTCATGCTGCTCCAGGCTACATGTAGACTTGGTTCTGCCTGTGGTGGTTTTTTGGAAAGGGGTAGGAGCAAGAGGACACCCAGGTCGAGAGCCCTTGTAGGTGGCTGCTGACACAGAGGGCTGGGGTCCATCCTGCCTGCTGGCTGCACAGGAGGGGAGGAGGGGACAGCAGAGATGCTTTGCTAGGCTTCAGGATGTGGATCCTCCTTTCTGCCCAGTCTTGGTCTGTGTGGTGCCCCATGGTGCAGGCATGTGTGATCCAGGCACACGTCTGTCCCTGGGAGCTGGGGTCCACCGACACCATCCTGCCACAATGCTGCATGTTACAAAGAGGCAGTGTCTGCTGGCTCTTCAGCTCTTCATGTTGTGAGCCGAGGGTGGAAGGAAAAGGACAGCAGGGGCCACACAGAGGTTTCCCTCTATCTTAATTCTGCCAGGGGCATTCCCCAGTCTCCTGGAGCATTAACAGAGGGGAGAGAGGAGGGAAGGGGAAAGCTCCAATCCTGGGTGCTGGGCAGGGGCGAAAGAACTGCACCGCTCCCATCGCTTTGGTGAGGTCCGGGGGAAGAGAGACTCGCAGAGCAAACAGGGTTTCCACTCGCACGTGTGCCAGCTCTGCCATGCAGCCCAGCCCCGGCACACACAGACATGCACCACACACGAACGCACCCGCCGAGGCAGCCGCGGGGCCGGACGCGGTGTGCGGGGATGCACGTGCCATGCAGCCAGGCTCGACACAGAGACTGAGCCCGATGTGGGGGCCCCGCCACTCCCTCCCAGGCCGGATCCCTCATGGTGTCCCAGGGGCTATGAGTGGACTCGGGCATGTCCTCAAGAGAGAAAGCTGGAGCCCAGGCTGCTGATGGGGCCCCTCAGTCCTTTTGGCAGGGCACCTTCTGGGAAGGACCTGGGCTGGGTTTCCTGCCCCGTGGGAGCTCTGTGGGGCTTGTGTGAGGGCAGCCAGCACCTGCGGAGTGGCTGACACTGGACAGGCCACCCACTTTGGATTATGACTTTATTTTTGGGGCTACTAGGGATTACGAAAGTTTTGGAGATATCTGACTGTAAGTGGGGTTGGGGAGGCTAATCTGGATGATGCATCAGGCTAATGGTGCTGGTGGTATGACTGGGAGCCCTGGGAGCCCCAACACTGCCCACCCCTACGATGTGGTCTTGATATCCATGGACATGGATATGAGTCTGTGTCTGGGGCAGAAATACTGCTCAGCCCTGCCAGCTCCTGCTCACCACTTGCCTGGGGCATCTCTCACTCCAAGGAGCCTCTTGGCCATTGGAATCCTGACCCCTCAGCCTCCTCCCTTGTACTGCCAGTCACACGTAGCGCCCATGGGGAGGGGACAACAGGAGACAGGGAGTACAGCTTCCCTCCCTGGGGACTGTGCTCTAAGGACAGTGCTGTGTTGCCTTTGGGGACTGCTCCTGAGAAACCCCCCACCCTGATGGGACAGGGCTGGACCTGGAGCTGGGTGATCACTTACTCTCAGCTCCTACATCTGGGTCTGGGGATGGGCCTGGAAACATCACATGGACCCTCAATAGTCCCTGAGGAACCCCAAGACTAACCAGAGCTTGCAAATGGGGCAGGGGAGTGAATAGCCTTGGGGGCTTATCCCAGCCTAGAGACTGGGGGGTCCTGTTTGTCCCCATTCCTCTCCTCCTGCCCTCCCTCATGTCAGAGGGGCACTTCTCCACCTCTGAGACCCACTGGGCATTTCTGCCTTTCAGCAGCCCTGTCCACAGCAGGGCCAGGCCCCCGTGCTCCCCAAGCACTGGGCTCTGCAGGCAGGCAGATGTGTGTGGTCCCTCACCATGACACAAGCAGGGAGTGGGCTCGTCCTGCTCCAGGGAGGAGCGGGTGGCAGGGGACATGTGGCCTTGCAAAAGGACATTTCCCACACACTGGTCTCCAGAGGTGACTTCTCTATCACCAGATTAGTCCCCTTCCCATGCTGAGGAGGGATCTGGATAGAATCATAGAATCACAGAATCCCAGACTGGTTTGGGTTGGAAGGGACCTTAAAGCTCATCCAGTCCCAACCCCCCTGCCATCAGCAGAGACACCTTCCACTAGACCAGGTTGCTCAAAGCCTCATCCAACCTGGCCTTCAACACTTCCAGGGAGGAGCAGCCACAGCTTCTCTGGCCAACCTGTTCCAGTGTCTGACCACCCTCACAGTGAAGAACTTCTTCCTAATATCTCATCTAAACCTCCCCTCTTTCAGCTTAAACCCATTTCCCCTTGTTTTGTCATTAACTGCCCTTATGGAAACTCCCTCCCCAGCTTTCTTGTAGCCCCTTCAGGTACTGGGAGGCCGCTATAAGATCTCCCCGAAGCCTTCCCTTCTCCAGGCTGAACAGCCCCAACTCTCTCAGCCTGTCCTCACAGCAGAGCTGCTCCAGCCCTCGGATACAATCACCTCATCCTACTGAAGGGCCCTGAGCCCTGTGTCCTGCCCTCCGGGGCTCACACCAGGTGTCTGGCGACAAGGTCAGCCTGAGCATCCGTGACCTGTTGGCTTATGGGGACACTGAACATCATCGTTTCTGGACTGGTTGCCCGGGGCCTTGGCTTTGCTGGTGAGATGGTGCTGGCTGTGGAGGCTGCCCCAGGTGCTTGGGATGCTGGTCACACCCCGGCGTCCCCCAGAACCCCAGAACCCCTCTAGCCATGATGACAGTGGCTGCCGGAGCTGGGATAGGGAGCTGCTCCTCCTCCAGTCCAGTGGCACAGGCTGGTGACCCTATCCGATGGTCCCAGGAGGGTCAGGGCAGGGAGGGAGCTGGGCAAAAGCTTTGCCTCAAAACAAGATCCCTACCTGGGCGCTGCCTGCGTCGGTCGGCCCAGGGCTGAGGGGCTGGTCCCACCTCCGCGGGGGCTCGCTCGGCTGCA
>NW_010303508.1:0-14706 GCF_000700745.2 Antrostomus carolinensis
CGGGCCGGGCCGGGCCGCTGCCCCGTCCGAGCCCAGCCCGGGAAGGCGGCGGCAGCCTGGCAGCGCCTCTCCCCGGCGGTCAGTCACGCCAGCCCATCTCTTTCTCCGTAGTTTGCCACCGTCTACAAAGCGAGGGACAAGAGCACCAACCTGATCGTGGCTATTAAGAAGGTGAGCGTCTGGATGCCTCCCCGCCGTGTGATCGAGCGTCTGGTTGCTCTTGACCTGCCTGATGTTTTTATTTGACCGATTTAATGGGCAGAGGGAGAGCGTGTCTGGTTGTTTCTCGAGTGTTTTGTTTAAATGATCCAGTCAACCTCCCCCAGGGTGAGAGACTGGGTTCAGTCTCGCTGCGTTTCTGAAGAGTTACCTGGTCTGTAACTTAACGTTTCACTTGTTTATTAGATTTATTTTCAAAAAGGCCTGCACATTTTCAAGTTTCAAACTCCATTAGTCCTGGATAGTGGCTTTTTTGAAAAAAAGAAAAAAAAAAAAATTTCCTCCTTCCTCCTGTGCCCAATTTCCTTCAGTCCAGGGATGTTTGACTAGATTAATCAAACTTGATTAAGTTCTATAGCATTTATGGTAGTTTTTTGATAAAATTTGGCAAAAGTGATCTTAGATCTGCAACTTACCTTTTTGAATACAAATGCTGAAAATGTCTGTGTTGTCATAAAATGTTCCACTTCATACTAGATTCCAGGAAGTTTTTATGTTAAAAGTAGGTGATTAGCTGTGCTTCGTGAAGGATGAAAACACATATTACTTTGGTTAGTTCAAGAGCCTGCTTTACTAGACAAGTTGAACCGTGTCAATAGTAAGTAATTTTGTTTGATACGCTAATCCCTTTTAGCTTTATAATACTTTTCCTCTATGGTTGCTACTAGTGGCAGCTGTTGTGAAAAACATTATTGTTTTTATCAGAATATTGTCTCCGCTTTTATCATCTGGAAATATCAATGGTGGGATTCTGGACTTGAAAATTTCAGGACAGTAGATAATTGAGAGACTGTAAACCAGCCCAGGTTTACAGACTGTACTAATTTTACTAGAATCATTCTAAGATGACTGTCAATTACTCTGCCTTAATTTCTTCCTGATGAGAAGCTCGTTAGTGGTATGATAAAGCTTTGTGGATACAAAGCATTTTATGCTGCCAGTTTGCATTTTGTCTGTTTTCAGTGCCATCGTGACTATTTTTAACCTTTTTATTAAAACTTAGCTGTAAAGACGATTCTTTTTTTAAGGGGGCTGGAAATCCAAAACAACAATCCATCTTCAAGTCAGTTGTTTGTTTTTTTTTTATTTTCCTGACACATTGTTTTCAGCTTGGTAATGGTCATCACTCTGATTTTCTCAGTGTTGATCATGCAGTAGTGCAAGATACCAGACTCTTCATGTTGATCTACAGCTGATTCCACAAAGCTAAAATAGCTTCATAGTACTGCTCAGTTTTGGTAGCAGAAACAACCCAAAACCAACCCTAGCTAGTGAAGTGCTTCATGGTACTGAAACACATTCTTTCTTAGGAGAGTAATGTTAAATAATGTATCCCTGGCTGCTGGGGCAGGTGACTCATGTGACTTATCCTTATGTAATATGAAACATTTCTTTTCAGATTAAACTGGGACATAGATCAGAAGCTAAAGATGGTGAGTTTTGAAACAAATGAATGCTGCAGAAACTGTGCTTTGCTGTGTTTTTGTAAATTGGGACATTAATTTCCCACACACCGTTTTCTTGGCTGAGAAAAATAAGCTCAAGTCTCAGTGTAAGGTTTAGTGAAGGATTGCTTCCAGGGACAGAAAAAAGCAGCAGAGGTTTCTGCATGCACAGTATACGTCTAAATATGAGTATATAACCATTCAACTTCTCAATTCAAGTGGAATGCAAACATAAATATAGCATAGAATAATCATCTTTACAGCACTGAGTTTAGGATACCTTTTTGTAGTGATGCATATCTGTGCCTTAGATATTTAAGGCAGGTGAGAGTATTTATCTCTGTTTTCAAATGTTTCATGTGTTCTATTTTTGTCATTCATGCTGAGACAAAAGTTGATAAAATCAAGATCTTGGAGCTCTTGCCTCTGTGTGGGTTTGTTTTATGTTGAGATACCAGGTCTATAGAGCAGTGTCTTTTCATCATGTCCTCTGACCAGTTATCTGCCTTTAGGCATTGATATTGCAAGTAAAAACCCAATAATCCTGGTCTTACAGCCTGTTTGGTGCAGTAGAATTCTGTCTGTGTGTAGGCTGCCATCCTTCAGGGATCCTGCATCAGGTTACCAATGAAGAACCTTTGCTCTCAGCTCTCCAATTCTGTTCTAAGGAAATAATTTTTAAAGAGAAACTGAGCACTCATCCCCAAGTTTCGCAGTTGAGACAACTGTTGGCGAGTCATGATCCACCTGGCCTTCAGTGGAGCAATGTCATTGAAGGACAGGCATTACTTTTGGCCTATACAATGTCTATCCATAGTTCAAAGATGTTACTAAAAGTAATCATCATGTCTGGTTTCTCTCTGTTTTCTGATAGCCTGGCATACTTTTTTTTTTAATCTAAGGCTTTGCCCACCCAAAAGTAGCCATTGCCCACTTGATTCCAAAATAGATAATTAAAATAGGCTAAAGCAGGAGTTACACTTTACAAGTGATCCATGTAGCTTTGCCCAAAACTCTGCTAAAGTCTTACGTGTTGAATCAGATCTCAGGGTTTTGGGAGAACCGTGTTCTTCACCTCATATGCAGCTAAAACTTCCTGCCCAGCACACCACAGGAGAATTTGCTTGCCAGTCAGTTTTCATACAAGCCATACATACCAGTGTTTTTGAAGGAGGAGCTGTTACCTTGCAGGAATCATGGTTTGATGCAGTGCAAGTCAGTGTGACTGCCAAAGTGCACCCTGCCCCCCTGGTTTTTCCTCTATAAATTCTGGCTACTAGAAGATTCAAGCAAGGGTGAGCAGGTTTTGGCCACTGTACCTTTTATGCCACAGCATGATTATAGAAAAATATATGTGCCTTGTGTCAAAAAGAAAATAGATACATTCATGAGGTTTGTCAGTGTGTCTCGCTCTGGAAGTGAGACACATGAAAGAACTGATATTTGCAAGATGTAACTTTTCTTTAAAATAAAACTGAAGCTTACAGTACCCCCAAAAAAGTTGGTTCTTTTTCTTTTGCTTCCTTTTGATGTAACTTTCTCTTTTTTCCAAAAGGGGGACCTGTTGCTTCGTAATATGAATCCGATTACTGTGGTATAGAATTTATTTGCTGTGGAAGAAAGTGTATGTATGTCCACTTTTGTTCTGCAGCAACCTACTTACCTAGGGCAGTGAACTATGGCAGTTATTTAACAAATTGTTGAGTGTTGAGAAAGTAGTTTTGTAATAGTAAATCATCAGTGAGTAAACAAAATGAGACGTTTCTTTGGTTTTTAATTTTGTTCTCTCTCTTCCCCCCGCCTCCACCCCCCACAATGTAGGAATCAACAGAACAGCCCTCAGGGAGATAAAATTGTTACAGGAGCTAAGCCATCTTAACATTATTGGTGTAAGTAAAATGAATGTTACTTCTAGAATCACTCTTCAAAAACTTTTGTTAGAGGTTCAAACTGAAATCTAAAATTAGTTGAGTTGCAGCGGTGTTCCATCCCCAGATGGTCAGCAAAACGTTTGTTATGGCAAAACACCTGTTTCAATAACAAAGACAAAGTTTAGCCTGGGACTATGTGGATATTAATGGTGGGAAGAATTGTGGAAATTTAGATTACCTGATTTTTGCATCATTCTAATAGGCTTGCAAATGAGTGCACTGATGAATTTACCTGATTGCTTACTTGACATGGAACTGGTGATAGCCAAAAGCAGGCTCTTGTAAGCAGTGGTAAAGTGGAATTCATGTGGCTTATTAGGTTTTACTGCTGATATCCAAAATCTCTGTTGGAAGGACTAAATAAAACCTGTATCTTTTCAGTTGCGTTGAGATTGATTTCCAGCTACAGATACCCAGCTGGAGCTAAAGATATCTTAAAATAAGCTAATAGTGATAATTTGTAAGTCTGCCATAAATACTAGATCAAATAAGAGTTTTCCAGACATTTTATTTAACTTTTTCACATTGGAAATATGGTTCTCTTCTGGATTGTGAACTTACTTTCAAAGTGGTTGCTTTAGCTATCAAAGTTAGAGAATGTGCAGAGAAAGACAACTAAAATGGCAAAGGGATGGAACATCTGCTTTATGGAAGAGTCTGGGATTCTTCCCTCTGGAAAGAAAAAGGCTAAGAATGAGGTGGTAGGTAAAGTGCGTGTAGAAGTGATATTTGCAAAACCCCACAGTATTAGAAGTAAGAGATGTGCTTAAAACATAATTCATGTTGGGGGGGCAGGAGTGTGGCAGTTGTACTACTTGACATGGTCTGTAGTGGATTTCTTAATTGTGTTTCTGTGGGATTGTAGAAGCAGACAGACAGCATCAGCAGATCAAAAAGGAATTGGACAAATTTATGATCAGCAGGTCCATAGCAGGTAGTAAAGGCAGTAGACAAGGTTGTAGCCCTCTTAGCTGTCCTGATAAAACTGTTGTGGATGTTGGAAATGTAAGCCTGTAGGCTCAGCTGTATAGTATCTCCTGTTTCCATGGTTTCTGTGGAGGAAGAGCATGAGCGTGGTCACTGCTGCAATGAGCTATGCAAACAACTATCTTGCAGTTGGGTAATTCACATGGTTGTTGTAATTCACATGCCAAGATTGTAAGGACTGAGCCTCACCATGGAGAGCATGCTTTCCTGAACTTGAGGGTAGAATACCAGGCTTGATGATACTTAGCATCCCACTTGGGTTATCTCAAATTAAAAACCAATTCAGTGGTTACACAGCTTCATCCTAAGAAAGGGCTGTTTGGATATTCTCCAAAGAGTTTTATTTATCCTAGAAAGCTTTCTACAAAGATGAACATGCACCTAGGAATATCTTTGAAAGAAAATTAATAAGCCTAACACTTAGATTTTTCTAAATCCTGCTTTCTAAAGTATGTGCTTACACGAAGCAGATACGCAAAGCTGAATCAATGGGAAAAGCTAATCTGGTCTCAAGAAAGGGGAGGAGTTTTGCAGAACAGCCAAGTTTGGGGAGAAGGCAAGGTGTGCATTAGATTATCTGTTGGAGCTAACATGGTAAAGTTAATTCTTTCTCTCTCTCTTTATTTCCCCCCCCACCTAACTCCAGGAAGGAGGGGCAATTGTGTCAGATGTTATTGGCTTACTTAGTGGGGAGACTGAGTTAAGAAGCTAAACTGAGAAAGAATTTTTGTATTAAGAACAAACTTAAACCAGTTCAGCAAGCTGAAAATCCACATGCAGGCTACAATAAAGCAGAATTTTAGAAAACTGGAAGTATGAGAGTATGCTTCATCATAATGTATTTTGTTTTACAGCTTATAGACGCATTTGGGCACAAGTCTAATATTAGCTTGGTGTTTGATTTTATGGAAACAGATCTAGAGGTAAGATTTTCTTAAAGACTTTTTAATTTCAGTATCTTCAAAGGATTTTTTAAAATACTAGTTTAACAGGCTCACATTTGCCCATGTTAGAAAGGTGGCTTTCATTATGTCAGTTAATTAAGATCATGCTTTAAAAGTAGTTCGAATAAATTCACAATTTTTGTGAGTTCTCAGTTCATAATGCCTTTACTTTTAAATACTTCTCAGCACGATCTTCAAGAAGCAGATTATGTTTACTATGTTAGTTTTCTGAGACTCCAGTCAGAGCGTAGAACCTCAGTCATAGATCAGCATCTCAGAGTGCAACTACTAAGTGTAATATCATCAAACATGTTAAACTAAGTGTGATACTAAAGTATATTAAGCGATGAGTTGGTACTAAAATCACATGAGCCCGAATCATTCTTTTAAGTGTAACTGTGCTAGGCACTTGCAAATCAGCATCTTGCAGATGTTTCATTCTCCAAGACAGTAAGTCAGGTTGTCTTTGTGGAGTTCTTTTTATGAGATATTTTGATGCCAGATTCTTCATTTTGGAAGACTGTCCTAAGCGGCGGTTCATGTCAGATCTGTAGATGCACACATTTTAACTGTTCTTGAGTGAAATTAATGTCGTTGTTAAGCTAGCTGATTACACATATGCTGTTAAGAACTGGGGCTGGCACTTGAAATACTAAAAGCAAACATTGCCAGGCTTGCTGAAACCTAGATTAATGCAAAACTGAAAAAGCTGGATCAGTTTTTTTGCCAATAGAAGTTAAAGTATTTGGGACTGCAGCCTGTTGTGATTGGGCACGTGCTGCATATGTGAAATTTTGTGTAGTCTTAGCTATTTTGTAAGTCTCAAACAACTTAAAGCTTCGGAAAGGCTGTTACTGAACTGGACAGTAATAAAAACAAGCAACTTTAGGGGTGTAGTGTAGAAAATACTTTCAAACAGGATGGTTAAGTAGAATTTTAATGTTAAAAATCAAATAATGTGGAAAACTTAAGTAGATTTGCTAAAATAGTTAAAGTGACCATATCTCCTGGTCTTCTTGGAAATAGAAGGGGAAGCCATTGCATTTACAAAGATTAGATGCTTAGGTTGCACGGAGGAAGAAGGAATAAGTGGGAACATAATGTCACATTTACTGACACATTTATCATTTTTATGTGTACATCTTTGTTTTGTAAGTTTGGGTATCAGCTTGGAACTGAGATAAAATAATAAACTAGTGTTTCCCACCCGTTTTCTCATTTACTGCTTATGCAAAGTTTGTATAAGCTATCTGGACTCCCTGTTTCAGTTTCTGATCTCCAGCATAGACCTGGTTTTCTGGAAAAAGGTTGAGAACGGTCGAGAGTACACAACTGCCATTTCAGACTTTTTCTTAAAGGGTGAAATTACTTTTGAACTGAAAGAATGGAAGTAAGTTAATCTTGCATGGTAAGCTTTACTATCAATCTATCACTTTACAGGTTATTATAAAGGATACTAGTATTGTGTTGACACAATCACACATCAAGGCATATATGCTGATGACTCTTCAAGGATTAGAATATTTGCATCAGCACTGGATTCTACACAGGGTAAGCATGTACTAAATTCACAGCCTTTACGCTGTAACAAAAGTAATGTTTGATAGAATTTGAGCTCTAATGAAGATAGTTTCAAAGTTCAGACATTCCCAGTCCATCAGCATTCATGCTAGCTGTTGTGGAGAGACAACAGCAGTACCAGAACTGTTAAGAATTCCTGATGTGATTATCAATTAGATATTTATGTAAAAGTATCTCAAGTTACATGTGACTTTGATTAGCACTGTGAACTGGATATGGCTGGGATGGATTTAACTTTCTCTTAGCAACAGCTGATATGGTGCTGTGTTTTGAATTTGTAGCTAAACCAATTTTGATAACACACTAATTTTTTGGTTATTGCTGAGCAGTGCTTGTCAAGGCTTTCTCTCTTTCCCACTCTTCCCCAGTCCCAGTGGGTGGGCTAGGACTGTAGCAAGAAGGGGGTGAGGGCACAGCTGGGACAGCTGACCCAAGTTGAGCATTGCTGAGCATGTCATATAACATCATGCTAAGCAATAAAAACTGGGGTAGAGGGAGAAGGGTTTTTTTTTACTTCCAAGGTGGCTGTTGCTTAGAGACTGGGCTTCAGTCTGCTTTTTGAAGGTGGTGAATTATTTCCATCACATTGCTTGTTTATTTGGTTTTTTTCTTCTTTCCTTCACTTGTTAAACTACCTTTATATTGCTGACAAAGTTTTCTTGCTTTTGATCTTGTTCTCTTCCCTGTCCTGCTGAGGGTGGGGAGGTGGGGTGAGAATGGAGAGAGCAAATGGCTATGTGGTTGCTTTTCTGCTGGCCAGAGGTCAGCCCACAACACACTATTACACTATTAGACTATATCACTTCCATTATTTCCACAGGTATTTGAAATGTTTGCAAGGTCTCTTTATTATTCATTTGGCAACTCTGCAGTCCAGACAGAACTGCAGTTCCTGCAGGAAAGCTAAAGCCTATCAAGAGGCAGTTTGGTTTTTTTATAAAACTCTGCAACTTAAATATGATAATATTCAAATAGGTGTGTTTGACTATTATTTTAGTATATGATTAAATACTTGATTTCCAGAATTGTTTGTTTTTATTATTTTTTCCTCACAATGAAGACTTATGACAGAATCAAAGGCCTGCATTTTAGAGTACTGTTATGGTGTACCTGCCAGGAGGTTCATTTTATGTCTGGTTTTATTAAAACTGACAAAATTCGTTCTTTGCTTTCTGAACTGACAGGATCTTAAACCAAATAATTTGTTGTTAGATGAAAATGGAGTTTTAAAATTGGCTGACTTTGGCTTGGCAAAATCTTTTGGAAGCCCAAACAGAGTTTATACACACCAGGTAGTAACGAGGTAAGACATTCTGTTTTGTTTCTTACATAGTGATTGTGTAGCTGTTTTGCAGTGTCTCTTGAAATACATGATGTCAAATCGACATGTTCAAAGTTTAACATCTAGCTCATGTGATATGGCTGTAGTGGCAAGAACCTGATAAAGAAAACAAAAGAAAGCATTGTTTATCAAAGTCTCCATAAGAACTACTGGAATAAACATCCATGGGAGTTGTTTTGGGGTATGATTCCCTGTTGAAACACATGGAAATAATATGTATCTGCCTATAAGCCTGGCTTACTGAGCAAGACAGCTGTTACTTTCTGTTAATCAGGAGACCTAGAATTTTGTTGTGTAGCTAGTCACATTACCTATTATGAGACAAAAGCTTGAACCAAGTAGAATATTTATTAATGTTATTTATGATGTGCTTATTTAAGATATGCTTTAAAAGGCAGGACTGCAAAACATGCAAGGTATTTGCTTTTGTCTGCTGTAATGCTAAAAATATTCACGCAAAGCTGGTTTGTTCTAGCACCTTTATTCAAAAGGCAGAAAAGCTACGGTAGTTTCAAATGCAGAGTGTATCAGATTGTTGCATTAAATTTGATTGCTTTTAGGCTGTGGAAGTAGCTGTTTTAAAAAACTGCTGTCAAGGTTCATTTTGGATAAAACTAGTCTCTATGCTTACTTCTCTTGGTATGGAGATTTTTGGAAGCTGGAAGGAATTCTGTCTCTGTCATTTCTTCAACCTAAAGTTTAAAGAATTTTGGTTTGTAACATGCAAATCTGCCTGTTAAATACTTTTTTCCTTTGCACATCTGCAGTTCTGTTGCTTGTTAATCAGCTCAGTTAAAACTGTAGTTAATTTGTGGTTATATGTGACTCTATGGTAAGGAATGCACAATTTTGTTCAGTCTTTCTTCAACACTTTGCAGGGCAGAGTACAGCTCTTCAGGATCTGAAAAATATATAGGCAAGAGCAGCATCCTCTTTGTGGTTCTTGCATTGCTACAATATACAATATTTGACATGAGCAAAGCCAGGTGATTTTCCCAAAATATGTTTTCTTTTCAGGTGGTACCGAGCCCCAGAACTATTGTTTGGTGCTAGAATGTATGGTGTTGGTGTTGATATGTGGGCTGTTGGTTGTATTTTAGCTGAATTGCTCCTCAGGGTAAGTCTTCAAATGTAAGCATTTTGTATGTGCTTTTCAGTGCATTACAGCTTTGTATGTGCACTTCGTCTCCCTTGCTAACAGCAGTAGGCAAAGACAGTTAGGCTATTTAGGAAAGAAAGAAGAGCAGGAGAGAAAAAAAGCTTCCAAAAGGTTGCTACCTGTAAGGAGAGTGAAGTTTTGTAATATACTGAGGTTCCATAAGCATCACTATAATTGGAAGTAATTAAAAACAGCTGTATAAAAAAGAAAACGCAACAAACTATCACAGTCTTGCCCTGGGGAAGGTCGAGGAGATAACTCTTCCCGTCCTCTTGAGTGCTTGAGTGTTATCCTTTCACACAGCCTTCTATCAGTTTTCATTTGCTATCCTTCTAGAAATGTGTCATCATAGATAGATGCATACTCTGTCCCTTATTCTTTTTTCCTCAATAACTGTAAATAATTATCACCAGTACCTTAGTTGTGGTTAGTTGACAATATGGGAATGAAGCTGAAGGTTGACATCAGGCTAATCCTATGCGGCTTCTGAGTACAGTGCACAGGTGTGGTAGTCCTTAAGTATGCCCTACTGAAGCAGACCATTTGTTATGCAGTTCTTTGGAGAGGACATGAAAGAGTGAGGTAGGGAGTGGAGGGCAGAGGCACAGACACAGCCGAAAGCGTGAAGTAGCCTGCAGTATATTTTAACTTCCACAAGTAAGTGGCTTCTGCTTGGTTTTTGCACCATACTTCATATGTTTATGTGGCTGTGTCATGAGCCAGACTGGGGAACTGATCTGCCTAAAAACACCTTGAAAGAAATATTTTGCCTTGGTTTATGGCACAAACGGGTGTTCTGGTACAATTTGGTTGGCAGTTCAGAAATGGAAATGTACGGTGGCTCTTTAAGCAGCACTACTGATGTGCACATAAATATGCATTAGACCTGCTGAAGTTGGATAAACTCAAGGCAAGTCAGAAAGCAAATAAATTGTGTTATGATTCAGTTTTATCACTGTGATAGTTTTAAATGTATCTGTCCTTTTTCTTCCAGAGTGTACTGGGTTGAGGGACAATGCAACTTGTGGGAGCTTTACAAAAGCAATTTGTTCAAGAGGCTTTCATGACACCAAAACATAGTACACTGCATAGTAGGCATGTTCATTATGGTCTTTCTGTCCTTAGTTAAATACCGCCTCTAATTCTTCATAATTTTGCTTTGGTCACAAAGTCCCTTTTTCTTGCAATGTGCACCTGATGCACAAGCTACAAGTTAAACTGGACAAATAGCCCCTTTTCTGTCTTCTGCTTAGTTTAAATGAGATGTGACACTGATTAGGCATTTTCTGTCTTAATGAGTCACTGCTGTACCTCATGCTGTGATTTCATTTCATCAGTCTAGCTGCTGCTTGTGTAATCCAATTCCAATTAACTTTAAATGTTTTTAATACATAGAAAGCCTAACTTGAGGGAGCAGAAGGTGGAAAGATCACTGTGACCAACCGACTTTAAACTGGCAACTGACATGTAAAATCTTGCTGTATTTAGTTATTTTACTTTAATGAGGTGGTGGTTTAATCTTATGTTTAGCTCTCTGCTGTCAAGTCAGTGATATCAAGCCTGGGTTGCAAGAAACCTGAATCAATTTGGACATCACTAGAAGCCTCAGATATTCAGTGTGCCTCTTTGTGGGCATCTGGTATACAAAGATGTTTTGCCCTGCAATTATGAGAAATAGCTCAAAGCTTCTTTCCAGAGTTGAAGTTCAGAAGTTAATTCAATCAAATGCTGTTGCCTTCTTCCAGGTTCCTTTTTTGCCTGGAGACTCTGATCTTGACCAGCTGACAAGGATATTTGAAACCCTGGGCACTCCAACAGAAGAACAGTGGCCCGTGAGTCCCTTTGTTTAACAGATTTACATTAGTTTTACTTGATACTCTCTATTTTAGCTTTTGAAATTAAATTAAAGGTTATACCAGAATATTTGAGCAGATTTTCAGAAGGCAGCTGCCTGATCTCACAAAGCAGAGGATAAGCAGCTGAGATTTGTTGTTTCTCTTGGGAAATCTCTGGTCACTATAACAATGTTTTTAGCATTAAGCAACAGTAATGAAACTTATTGGTTTCCTTTTCTGTGTGTATCCACAGTTTCCCATGGCTATTGGGGTAAAATTACTGGTGTTGCTTAATGTTTTTGGGAAACTTGATTAATTAGTGCACTTTAATCTGAAAGGCTTTAATCACTTCTAGAAATGGGAACAATTTGTAGGCACTTAAGTTGACCTGGATAAGTTATGGTTTTGGTATTGAGTAAGAACACCAGACCAACAGCTTTAGGGATAAACACTTTATCTCAGAGTAATGGTACTGTAACAAATACAAATTAGTAGTACGATTATCTCAGTTGAGATTACAGTAAATTCAGTAATACCAGGCCAAACTTAGTGTCAGGGGGCACAATAACCTGTGTAACCATGGTTGTCAGGCAGACTGGCAGAAAGCAGGGCATGACTTCTGTTGCGCGACTTGGACCAGCTGACAGGCACAGGGAGTCCTGAATTCCCTGATCAGACTGTCCTCTTTTGTAGTTGAGTTGTGGAAGCACTCTTTGGACTTGCTAACCAGTTATCACATCCCACCTCTGCTCTCCCTCTGTGCCAGTTTTCCTTTAGAATCACAGAATGATATGGGTTGTAGTATGTGTTTCACCCACAACTAAGACCATGAGGTCCTGCACTCCCTCCACCCCTCACATGGTGACATAGGAAGAGAAACACAACAAAGGGATCATGGGTTGAAATGAAGACAGGGAGGGCTCACTCACCAGTTATGGTCACAGGCAAAACAGACTCGATGTGGAGAAGAATTTAATTCATTACCAATCATCAGAGTAGGACAGTGAGACATAACAACCACATCTTAAGACACCTTCACCTCACCCTTCCCTTCTTCCCGGGCTGAAATTGCTCACAATTTCTCTTTTTTTTTCACTCCCATCAGCACAGGGGGACGGGGAATGGTGCAGTCAGTTTGCCTATGCCGCTCTTTCCAGCATGAGATCCCTCCCATAGGCTGCAAGAGTCCAGGAACAAAGTGTTCTGACACAGGCTTCCTGTGGAGCCATGGACCTCTTCAAGCACAGCTCGCGGCTCTGGCATGGGGATATCCACAGATGGGTCTCCAGTCTAGCACATCTCCTCCCCCTGGCTCTGGGGCTCTCCTTGTTCATCAAATGAGCACTCAAAAGTCACAACTGCCATCGGGCTCTGCTTTCTGCTCTGGCATGGAGTCCTCCATGGCCCACACATGGGTATCTGCTCTGCCAGTGAACTTCCACAGTCTGCCGAGGGACCGCACTTACCCCCCCTACTCTTCTTCTTGGATCCCAGTGTCTGAGGTTCTCTGTCTTCCCCCTCCTCCACTTCCTCATGGCAATGATGCACTCTTCTTTGTTTAGGCTGATGGTTGTCTTTTGTTCAGGTCAGTGGCCTCTCCTCAAGGTTCTCTCCTTTTCAAAACAGTCCTTCCCCTCACAAATACTGATTCAAAGAGGCGTTTAGTGCTGATTGACTCAGCCTGAGCTGGAGGTTGGTGCCTCTTGGAGCCAGGGGAGGTTCACAGAGCTTCTCACAGGGACCATCAATGTAGCTCCTTCCCTGCTACCAAAAATGCTTCCCCCTCACCCCACCCCCCAGACCCAACAGAGTATTAAAGTAGTGAGGTTCCATAAGCTAGGTTTTCCTGTTTCTCAGTACAGTTTGGATACATTCAGTTCACTACATGTGAAGATGTATTCCACAGTGTACTGCAGCCTAGGCTACGGCTTGCAGTGGGATAACTCCAGTGCTCATGCAACCAGTGGGCTTCCATGGTGGTTCTACATTCCAAGTTGCAGATTTGGGCTAAGATTTCCTCAGTTTCATCTGCTACTATTGGGCTGCTATCAGCTTATCGTGAGTGTCAGTGTCTACTGTCACTTCCACCCCTCTGATTGCTGCAGTGGCATCTGCTCAGTCATTCCACCTAGCCTCAGCCATGGGGTGAGCAGAATGAGATCAACATGGCCCACAGCCAAAGGTGCAAATACCTTCCCAAAGAAAGTGGCCCCTAATTTCTGCAGTAAGAGTGCAGAAGGAGCACACTATCCAAGAGGGAGATCCACCAGGTGCACCTAGAGCAGTGCAGGGGTCAGACGTGTAGGCAGAGGAGCAAATGGCTGTGCAAAGGGCCAGGAGTTTTAGCTGTCTGAGCAGTACCATGGCAATTTGCCATAATGATTTGTCCATCAGTGTTATAGACAGTGCTGTCTCACCCAAACCAGGCATTACTGCAAAGGATTGCTGAGCCATCAGTAAACCAGGCACCCTCCTCTGGGGTGGTGAGAGGAGGGACTTTTGGTAGGCAAATAATAATAGGCAAGTCGGGGTGATCATTGGTAGCTACAGGAACGGGAAGGATGAGGTGGGTGAGAATACAGTGGTTGAGGCCTGAAGGTTGGGCTTCATCAGAGATGACAGGGATACCAGGAAACCAGTGCTGAGTGGCAGTGAATTGAGTTCATCCTTCAGGGAAAGGAATGTTGTGAAGGATGTTGTGAAAAGTGGGATCTAAAACCCTAAGTGTAAGGGGTTGATCCCCAAGGAGTTTGACAATGTCACAAAATGTAGCGAGTAAAGCACGCTCCTGTTCACAGTACGAGGTTTGTGCATCTTGACACCCTTTGCCACTGAAATGGATTGGTTTAGAGATAGGGTCCTTGGACCTTCTTTCCTGGAACAGTCTCCACCAGACACTGTTTGCATTCTACTGGACCCTGAGTTCAAATCTGTCACTAGGAGTGAGGTGTCCTAAATTGATACTGTTGAATACTTAGGAGCAGAGCTAAGGCTGGTTGGCGATTTGTGTTCCAATCCAAGGTGAAATGTTTCTTGCAGCAAGGAATACAGAGGATGGACTATCTGATTAAAACCAGGGACACAAGAATGCCCTAATTTATAAAGTGCCTAAAATCTCTTGAGGTTGTGTTTGGAGGAGGGAATAGGTAAAGATAAAACAGATTGCAAGACTTTTGGTACCAGCACACAAGGAAACTTGTACATTTTGGGCAGGTCCCTGGCATTTACAGGGGGTAATATATGTGTGTATATATATATATATA
>NW_010303509.1:0-2176 GCF_000700745.2 Antrostomus carolinensis
TTGTGGAGTCTCCATCTCTGGAAATGTTAAAAACCTGCCTGCACAACTTGCTGCAGGTGAAGCTGCTTTGTCAGGGGAGTTGGACTAGATGATTTCCTGAGGTCCGTTCCAACCCCTGCCATTCTGTGATTCTTTATAGTCCCTGATAGTCCGTCTCTGCTCCTGTGGAAGTTACAGGCAGCAGTGAAGAGCAGTTTCAGAAAGGGTGCTGCAACTCTCTGAGCTCCCCACCATGTAAACTCCCAGCTGCAGTCTTGTTCATCTCCCTCTACTACTGAGTGCTCTGCCTCAAGCTCTGAGGAAGCCCAGGCACTCATCACTTCTGTTCTCCCATGCACCCTGACCAGCATACCCTTCATTAGAGGCTAGAGTTTTTCTTAAAATTCTCCCTAATGGTATGTTTTATTTTTAATTTTTTCCCCTCAGTGATCTAAAGAAGAAATACAACATAACAGCAATTCCTAAACTGGTGATTGTGAAACAAACTGGAGAAGTCATTACTGACAAGGGAAGAAAACAGATCAGAGACAAAGGGCTATCCTGTTTTCGGAACTGGCTTGAGGGTGCAGATATCTTCCAGAATTTTTCTACCTAAAAAGTTGGCAGATGAAAGAAAGACAAGGCATCATGGAAAATTTTGTAGAGCTCTGAAAAGATTGTTGCCTTGTTCAGAACAAGAAGGGTAAGGCTTATTTATCTTTGTAAAAAAAAATTTGTTTTCGACTTGAAGATTAGCTATTCCAGCAAGTCATAAAATGCAATTACTGTTTTATTTGTATTGTTCTCTACTATATTCAGTATGAACCAAAGCATTCCTGCGAATACTGAGGGACTTCAGGAGAGTAGGCTGTGGTTTAGACAGTATAATGGAGCACTGTAAAATCTATGCAAACACTTACTTTGCAAAATCTTTACAGTAAAAATTCTATATATGCACAAACCTATTTTTCTTTGACTGTTTTTCTTCTGGTGATTAGCACATATTTTATTAAGAAAAGCAATTGTTCACTTTAATAAATAACTGTTTATGAAGTATATGTGTCTAATGTGTCTTTCTTACCTATATTAACAAGCTAATAAAAAATGTGATTTTTAAATAGGACACACTTGTTTGTCATTACAGAAGAAATACTTTTCATTGTTTTTATTTTACTTTGTGTAGGATTCACTTAAGTTCTGCTGAGTTTTCCTTACCCCTGGATTTTTAAATTTGGAACTGTAAACTAAGTTATCTCCCAAATCAACATCAGGTCAAGTCTAAGAAAAAAGCATTTTCATCTCCTCCTTTTGCCAAAGTGTGTAGAAGCAAACATCAAAAATGACACCAGCTCTCTACAATGAGTTGCTATTGTTGTACAGCCTGGTTTGCCTGTATTCTTCACCAGTTTTTGCATTTGGATTTGACAGCCAGCCCTCATGAGAGGGGCTCCAGGCCAAACATCCAGTTGATGAGCTAAACAAACACTTCCTATGCAAGCTTGTTGATTAGAATTTAAGACTTCAACAGACTTACTATTAGTCCAGTTACTAGCACTTATGTTGTTAATGTAATTCACTCCAGACTACTCAATTACTGCAAGTCATAAAGATACAGTTAAAACTGATACATGTTAACTTTTCATTTCTCTTGCTATGTTCACCCTTCCTTTTGGTTCTAATGTTAACAGTGTTTTCATGGAATCACAGAATGGTAGGGTTTGGAGGGGACCTGTGGAGCTCATCTACTCCAACCCCTCTGCCAAAGCAGGTTCACCTACAGCAGGTTGCACAGGGCTGTATGCAAGTGGGTTTTGAACATCTCCAGAGAAGTCATCCACCAGTACTCCCAGGTCCTTCTCTGCAGGGCTGCTTTCCAGCAGGTCAACCCCCAACCTGTACTGGTGCCTGGGGTTATTCTTCCCCAAGTGCAGGACCTCACACTTGCCCTTACTGAACTTCATCAGGTTCCTCTGTGCCCAACTCTCCAGCCTGTCCAGATCTCTGGATGGCAGCACAGCCTTCCGGTGTATCAGCAACTCCTCCCAGTTTAGTGTCATCAGCAAACTTGCTGAGGGTGCACTCAGTGCCTTCATCCAAGTCACTGATGAATATATTGAATAGGACTGGACCAAGTACTGACCCTTGGGGAACACCACTGACCACAGGCCTCCAACCAGACTCTGCATCACTGATTAAA
>NW_010303510.1:0-21522 GCF_000700745.2 Antrostomus carolinensis
GGGGGCAGGGGTGTGCACACACAGAGCTGCGTGTGTCACTGTGTGTGTGCACACGCGTGTGCCTGTTGTATGCAGTTTGTGTGTGTGAGTGTGTGCTTGTGCGTGCACAGGGTGTGCGTGTCAGCTTGTGTATCCGTGTGAGCGTGCAGGGAAGGGGGTGCAGTTCTGCGTGTGTCTGTGTCTGTACCGGTGTCTGTGCGTGTGCTCGTGCCCTGTTCTGTGGGTGCCTGTGTCTGGGTGTGCAGTGGGGTCCGTGTCCGTGTCGCGGGGGGGACAGCTCCGTGTGTGCATCGCTTCCCCCGGCAGCCGGAGCTGATAATTGTGGTTGTTACTGTGAGCCCGTTAATCCCCCGAATCCCTTTACCTCCCGCTCGCAGGGGATTACAAATTAATAAAAGCAGCTTAGGGGCGGGAGCCTCCAAACACACATATGCTGCTGCCGGACGGCAGCACAGGGACTTTCGCCCGCCCATGAGGGCAGCTGGGGAGTGGCCTCAGCACCGAACCCCCCGAGGCACCCGCATTGGCCCCGCATCACCACTGAGCACCCCTGGGTGCCGGGCTGCCTGCCTGCTCCAGGTCCTGCACCGCACAGGGCTGGACGGGCCAACGGCTGGGTCAGGACTGTCCCCTCAGCTGGTTCATCTGGCTGGGGGACATGTCTCAGCCTGGGGGACAGCTCAGACCCAAACAGTTGGAAAATAATGTGGGAAAATATTTTGGGGACCAGAATTTGAGGTCCCTAAATAAAGTACCTAGAAATGGCAGGCTGGAGTACAGCTGGGGTACGGGTAGAGCACTGGTGGAGCATCACCAGTACCACGCTGGAGTCCTGCTGGGTACCACCAGCACCAGCTGCCCTGGGGCACCTCGACCCTTGCCAGGACTGTAAACAGCTTCTGAGGGGGCAGCTGATGACCCACACGGACTCCTTTAAGCTCAGTTTTATAAGTGGGTTTTTCATCTGGTGCTCTAAGGAAGCAGTTTAGGAAAACCTATGTGTGCGCGCTGGTGGCTGTTCCCCAGTGCACGTGGCACAGTCATGGCCATTGTGGCTGGATAGGATGGAGGGCAGTGGCCAATGTCCTGCTCAGAACCATCAATGGCACGTGCCACCCGGGTGCAGCCTCATGTTTTCAGCCCCACGGGTCACTCACGCTCTCAGCAGGTTTCCACAAAAGCCCCTGTGGATGATGATCTTTGCGCTACACAGGCTCTTGTGCCACCCTGCTTGGGTCATAGGAGGCATCAGACCCTGTCCAAAGGCTTCTTCACTGTGGTTCTGCCACCATTAAAAAAAACAAACCAAACCAAACCAAACCAAACCATATATTTGTTCCTATTTTTCTCTCTCTTCCCTGGTTCAGAAGATTGCTCAGCAGCCCCTGAGAAATCCAGGCTTGAACATCTTCCCCTCCCTGTTCCCTTCTGTCAGGTCTTGTGTGGACAGACCCAGAGGCTATGTTGTCCTTCCTTCAGAGGAACTTGTGCCAGTTTGTGTATGACAGCCCTTCTCCCCCCACCTTGCTGAACAGTTTACCAGCAAGTTCCCAGGAGAACCCTCAGCACCAATTTAAAACAAAGCAGCAGATGTATTAACTTCAGGTAGTGGGGACAGACAGACTTTGCCCTCAAGACATTTAGGTGATGAGCCCAGACATCAGGTTCCCCAGGGGAACATCAGTGTTTCCCAGGTCATGGGCCAGCACAGAAACCTGCATTTCCCTGGAGAAGTGGGTTGCAGTGCCCAACTCCAAAGAACTTTATCTACAGGTTTAGAAATATTACTGATTTCTAAAACTAACTCAGACTAGTTCTGCAGGTAGATAATCACCATTTTGAAGAAGTCACTTGTCCTACCTCCTCAGTGGCACCGAGGATGCTGGCAGAATCTGCAGAGATTCCATGGCCCTCCATGGAGGTTGGCACCGTCCTGGCCAAAGCAGAGATGTTGAGCTTTAAGGGAAAGGAGGATTTGTGTGTGTGTGTATATACAGAGATAACGTGCAAATAATTGGTCAGAAACCAACGATTTTTCTATCACTCCTGCAAACATTCACTGAGATTTCATAAAGTTATGGGATAACAGTGAAAGAAATGGAGTGAAAAGTTTACCTCTTCCTGGTACTTTTCAAAATTAAGTACCTACATAAAAAGACCAATACAGTTTGAAATGGATGTGTATATAATCCATCCCTGAAACACAGTTTAGATAAAAAGAACTTGAAAATACAAGTAAAAAGTCAAAACGCAAGGCTTTGCCCAAATGTTTGCAATTTATTTTAAACTAGCACATTATTTTACAATTTAGTACAAAACGGTCACTTTTCCTCCCTAGAGAGGTATGAAACTGAGTAAAAAAAAAAAACCAAACCGAACAAAACAGAATAGACTTGAAAATGTCAAGTTATTGAATTAAAATAAATAAAGCATTTAAATTACAGAACTGTTCTATTCACTATTTTCAACACCTCATATGCAATGCACAGACCTGGACGATGCACCTGGGACCTTTTGTTACGATGGCAGTTCCCATCCAGGAATAGTGGGATGGATACACTGCTGGAAATTAGAAATTAAGAGTTCTGAGCAATAACTTCTTTAGCACTTGCAGCTTTTCCCCTGGCACGTTCCACGGTACACCTTTTATTTTCTACGCAGGTTTAATATTTCCTCTTTAAAAACATCCAAAGAACAAAGAAGGCTCGTGAATTACAAAGGACCAAGAAATCTTTCTTGGAAATGACTGCCACCGGTGTGGTACGATCAACAAATTAACGTGGCATTGCAGAAACTTCTGTAGTACAAGACAATATTCAAATAAAACCTCCAGGACTGAGGAGATGGTGGTTTGAGGCAATTTTTAAACGGAAACACCTTTTTGTAACTCACTCACTGAGAATGCACCACAGCAAAGCAGCATCAGGCATTCCCCAGCAGACGTAACGTATCTGGACAGTCAGAGTACACAAACTAATATAATTTTTTATTATAAAGATAGAAAATAAGAACAAATAAACCAAGATTTACACGACTGGATTCAAAGTCAAGAAAATTTTTCCCGATGAGGCCTCTACCAGCAATTAAAGTGAGAGCCTTGGCCAGTGAGCTGGCAGCAGAGCTAGAGCACCACCACAGATAACCAACATCCTCACCTCATGTGTTTACACGCTTAAGAAATAACAAAAATAAACCCCAAACCCACTGGAGGTTTGGGTATTGGTTCATTTTGTCA
This sequence comes from Antrostomus carolinensis, assembly GCF_000700745.2. Taxonomy (NCBI): domain Eukaryota; kingdom Metazoa; phylum Chordata; class Aves; order Caprimulgiformes; family Caprimulgidae; genus Antrostomus; species Antrostomus carolinensis. The sequence continues at coordinate 3,236 of NW_010303510.1, forward strand.
TGTTTCCAGCACAGTCACAGCAACATGAAAATTAACCTTGCGTGGCAAAACGCCCCACATTCCAAAACCACATTTGCCGCTGTTTTAGTGGCAAAACCACCCCTACAAACCTGCAAAGCCTTTTGTTTTCATACACAGATGAAAAGAAGCAGAATGAGTCAAAGTGAACAAACTCTGGTCTACACATTTGGTAGAGTTCTAAACAGCAGCAGTAATGGCTGATTTTCAACTTCAAAATGTGTGACAATACTGACAGTAGGAAATTTAACAGTCCCACAGAAACCAGCCCCATATTTTCCAGATCCAGTACTTGTTATGCTGCAGTTTTGGCTTTTTGTTGTTTGAGTTTTCTTTTTCTTTTCCTTTTTTTTTCTTTTCTTTTCAGAAGCTGAATGTCCTTGCTTCTTGGCTGATAAACTCTAGGCTTTCCTCTTAACGAGCCTCCTCCTGGGACTCCTCACTGGATTCCAGCAAAAAGCACATGGCACTGATGAGCCAACCTGGAGCACCTTCCACCCCAGGTTCTCTATCTTTCTAGTTGTTTACAAGTTGTTTTAATATTCAAGCCCAGATGCTATAAAGATAATTACAGGGACTTTCAGAAATTCCTAAAGAAAAGAGACCCATGATGGCTCCTTGTGCCAGAACTCTTGAACAGGGAGGGTCCTTAAAAAAGCACAGACTGAATGTTGCATAACCTCAAAACTACAGACAGAGGTTTCCCCGTCAGAGCAGAGGCAGCAGGTCCCAGCAGCTCTCAGCTCCACAGAGGCTGTGCGTGGCAGAAGGCAGGAGCTGGCCTCCTGCTTCATGGAGAGATCATGGAGACAAGTGTCCCAGATTGGAGCAAGAGCCATCGAGCAGATACAATAAAGAGCGAAGATGGCTGAAAAACCCCACAGAAAACATGTCTCTATGTACATCAGACCAACAGTGTCATGTGAATGGAATTTTTTTTCCTCTGACACTTTTACAATAACCACAGAAGCTTATTACTTTGTATGTTATTGTGATAAACTAAAGGACCAAGGGACAGTAAATCTTTGAAGCTAATTTTTTTTTATTCCAAATGGAAGCTGCAGAAACTGGTGTTGGGAATGTTCAGTTTTGTGAACAAACAAGATTTGATTATGAAAAAATATCCCTGTTGAGTTTTTGTGCTTTTAGATCATCTTTGTTGCTAGGCTTTGAACTTTTAGATCATCTTTGTTGCTAGGCTTTGAACTTTTTATGCTAGGGCTTACGATGGAAATAAGAGGAGGACACACTAACAGTATAAATCCAATGCATTGGCCAGGGACTATCTATTCCTTCTCACGTAACAGAAGAGCTAGCAAACATTCAATTAAATTAAAATTTGCAAATGTAGAATTTAAAGGAAAAGCTTTTTTATATAACATAATTAATCTGTAGAACTCACTGCCTCAAGAAAACATTGAGGCCAAAACCTATTAGGATTAACTAAAGATTAGGTAATGGATAACTAGAACATGCTCAATTACATTGGATAGGATTATAAACTTCACTATCCAGGACGTGAATTATCCCCCCCCCCAGCTAGGATCAGAAAAGAACTCCTATTCCAAATGATAATTTTGTAATTGTTTTCATGGTTTCTTCTAATTGCTGCCAGCCAGGACTCCAAACAGCCAGAGAGACCTGTGAAGGCAAATGCCATATTCCCAACTGCTGCTGCATCCCAGATGGAGCAGCTCTTGGACTTTGCTATTAGTTAAACTCCTCTTGACCCAAACAAGAGGAGCACTCCCCACAGAAAGGTGAGAGAAAAGAGCTGTTCTTTTAAGTACTGTACAGAGAACTTCACAGCTACCAGGTGATACTCCCTGTGAGTTCAGAACTGGAAATACCAAATGAAGTGTTTATGCCACCTCACAGGAAGAGAAGTTACTCTATCGTTAAAAGAGTTATCCAACATCATAAGAAACTCAGTATTTCCAGATCTGTACATTTTTCCTGGCACATTGATGCGAACGAATCTCATTGTCCTTCACTAAAAACACTGTTTCCCTTTACTGGAGTTCATCAGAATTGGCTTCCACCTGGATAACACAAAAATTACTCAGCTACTTTTCTGGTTTATAAATGAGCGAGGAGAGTTATCTAACGCTCCATCAACACATCCAATAGAGGAACAAGTAAAACACTGGGTCTGAGTACGTCCTTGCTTACACCTAAACTCCAGTAAAACAGATGACAGCATTAGCAATCAGAATCAGGCTGCTTACTGAGATACAAACTGCCCCCAAACCCTGACCCTAGCAGAGACACATCCTTGGCTGGAACGCACGGGAGAATGGAAGACTTGAACACGTAACGCTTTCTACTTTAAATATGGAATGTAAATAACATTGGAGAAAGTCACATAGGCTTAGAATTGATTTAATCAGAATAGAACTCTTGTTTCTTGAAAAAACAAAAAAAAAGTCAGAATTCTTGCTTCTCCAAATGAAGCAGTCAAAGTAACAGCATAACTGTTCAGTATTCTGGTAGGCAAAACCATCTCTGGATAAATTAAAAAAAAAACCAAAACAACCTGTCTTGAAGTACACAAAACACTATCCAATTTCCTTCTAAAACCAGGCACAGCTGATTGCATAATGTAATGTTTACTCTGAAAATGAGTAAAGGATGTAGGTGGTAAGTCACAGAAAAAAATCTTAACTGAAAAATGCGATGCTTACTTCAGTGGACATTTTGTGATAGCACTATGTGCCTCAGTTAAAGATTAGGGTTCTTACAGCGAGCTCCGTATATTAAGCTAGAACACTTGTGAAATGACCTGGGAAGAAAGGGGTTTTAAACAAGGAATACTGTATATAAAATCCCTGATCATAAATATTAAAGCCGTATCTAGTACTGAACAGCCACATACGATGAAATCTTTGTTTCCAATTTAAACTTCTATACAGATGAACGATAATACTTCACTTTCCACCGTTTAGATCTCATTCGGAAAAAAAAGTACATGATCATTAAAAATAAGGATGACGCTACATACAGTATGACACACAGACTCATGTCGATGTTTGAAAATCCAATCCCTAAGAAAGACACAGCCTGCTTCGTCTCTTTAAGGTTAGCTGATCCAGCTGCGCTTTTACTGCTATCTTTGACAGGTCCATGATTTGCTATGAGCTTATCTAACGCCTTCGATTCAGAATCTACTACGTTTTCTTTATCCTGGATCTGATTTTCTCTGTTTCCACTTGGTTTCTTCAGTATGCTTCTGTCTTTCACCTCCCTTGTACCTCCCTGTTCAGTTTCACTGGAGTCAGTCTGGCTTGCAGTGTATTTATATAGAATATTTTCACTGTTATAGTGATACTTCATGAACTGTAGAACTTGGGCTTCATTCCAGCTGTGTAATCCTTTAATTTCTTCATGACATGTAGGACAAATGTCTGGAGTTGGCCACTGAACTTTGGGAAATTTTGGATCTTCAGTCAAATCACCTGGGAAGAGGAAAAAAAAATAAAATATCGGAAGTGAATGAACTAGGAAAGCTGAAGCCTCAGATGTTTCACTGGAAACTGCAGAGAGCATTTTCCATTTATAAATAGGGAGGTCAGTAAAAAAGCCCACAGCACAATAATGTTTGTATGAAACTGAAGACAATCATGAACACATTTGGAAATTCATCGGTTTCCTCATGGATGCATCAATTATGTTCCAGTATTGCTTCCCCTTTCAAAATACAAACAGTAAATCATAATTATTTTCCTTTTCTCTCAGTAAAAGCTGTAGCATTCAAATTCTAAGACAAGAAGATACTACAATTGCTATGGTTTCAGAAGGCATGAAAACATCACCATCTGGGCCTTTCAGGGGTTAACTTGAATTATGGTTCAAAACAAACTGCTCTTTTGCACTCAATACTCTCTAATCCTGAAGCTTGGTTTGCAGCAAGCAGTTTCAAGGCCAAAGGCTTGCAGATATTTTCATGTTTCTCTACTCTGAACCATTCCATCCTTAACTTGCTGTTTCATAGCTTGCATTATTACTACAGCAAACTATTCTCAGTACTTTAAAAACCATTCTCATATTTCAGATGTATTTTTCAGCATTCTTTTTAGCATTTAAACATAAACCGCTGTCTTGAACTAGATCCGGTTTTACCATTCCAGTTGCTCACAGCTCTGGCCACCCTTCTGTCGTGACGCCAAAGAGCTGCACACTGTAGCTAGTGTTGCACTTTGCTCTAAAAAATGAGCATTTAAAAATGTGTATGGAGATCATTGTTAGGCCAAAATTCTCTACCTGGTAAAAAAGCCAATTTATTTATCTGACTGTTATTAGTACACTAACACTTATTTCAGAAACAAATACAGATTCTGATTTTATTCTTTTTATCCTTTTTAAAGGCAGGAAACTTCCCCATGATTTTGAGAAAAATATTGTTTAGGGATTCAACAGATGCTTAAAAATATTTGTCTCTTCGATATTTACAAGTAAGGGAGCAAGTTTGCATTTCAGACATATTTAAATAAAGACCACTCAGTAATCAATTTGTTTCAGTAGAGAAAGTAGAAACAAAACATCTTATGGTAAGATTACAAATAGAAAACTCGCTGTACTTGTTTTCCTGCCAAAGGAAAGAACACTATACATTCTGTACATTCTAAAGCAACAGGAAAGAATTAAATAGGGCAAGGCCACAGACCACAGTCTCGTGACCCACACTTGAAGGCTGTGCCAAGGTGTTTTCATTGACCAGACAAAGATTATTTCTCATTAAAAGCTATATGTATTACCAGAAATACAGATGCAGCTTTTAAGAATTAAAATAAGTCACTGTCTCAAAGAGAAATTTTAGTAAACTTAAGAAGCATAATTCAATATTATTATTTATTCCAGCATGTTTATACTTCTTACTAGAATGGTATTTTAGCCAGCTGTTGCATCATCTAAATCAATATCCATGCAAGTTTTCCAATAACTTAATGTTCTAAATAAGTATATTGCTCCACTACTTAGCAACTTCAGGTTAACACGACAACTTTCCTTCTGCGTTCAACCTAGCAATAGTAACAAACATTAGGGGATGCTTTTATTTAATATCTCATCATTTACTTTTTCTCCTTGGAGAAAGGAGACAAACTGTCTATGCTCACAATAATATTTAATACTTCATAAATCTTGTGAATTCAGCATAAGCATAATATAAACACAATATAGCATATTTAAATTGTACCTGATGCTACATTACATAGATCCATAACAGCAGACAGGGATTAAGTGCAAAGAGAAACCAATTTTCTTTAGTGCTTTAGTTACTTGATATCCCCATAACAGAATGGAATAAATACAACCAGTATTTTAATGGTACTTTTAGTCTAACTGAAAACATAGCAATCTAGCAGGGGAACCGATTTTCTTCACACGTTAATTTTATTTTATTCACTTGCCGATCTGCTAATAGTTTAGGGTCTTTTATCCTGAGAAAGTCTCCTGTTCAATTATCATCATTTTCTATACAGCATCTCTCCAGAACAAAACGAAGACAGGTTTTAACATCTATTTAAACTGTTACAGAAAGAAATTTAATTAATTTTTATCCACTGATAAGTAGCTGAACCGTACTGCTCCTTTTTGAAAAGGCTTTGATTTGTACCCCAGAAAGATCCTCTCATCAAGCAACAGGTGAAACCTCAGAAGAAACAGTATATTTGAGAATATGAAGTTTTTTCATTATATAGCATAAAAGGTAACTGTGGTACTGGAGGATAGTGTATCTCAAGCGTGTGTTTCTCACTCATGCAAAGGTTAGCACGCTGGTCCTTAGAGTTCTAGTTGATTGGGATGCTCTAGGTTTTGCTGTATACACAAGTTCCCCTTCTTGTAGGCCAGCGTAAATGTGGAGCTAGTCTTTCGAAGTCAGTATTTAATAAAGGAATGTCAAGCTGGAACACCAGTTACTATGGTTTTAAACTCATGTTACAGAGCCTGATTTGCATGTCTCTGTTCAAATACAAACCATGTTGTATGAAAAGCCATCGCCTTGTCTTTCAGACACAGCTCCCTGCGGTGGGTTTCCCTAAGCCAGGTCTTCCGTACCTGCCAGCCTGTTATTCACGACGTTGTGTTTCTCCCAGAGCCAGAGAACAGCCTTGTCGAAGGTTTTAACGGAATCCATGGACTCTTTAGCCATTTCTTCAAAATGCTGAGCACAGGCTTTGCAGCCAAAAAAGTGGTGAATGTATCTCCGCATGACCTGAAGTACTATTTGGGGATTGTCCTCAAGACCTAGGAAGACAGATGATAGATGCATTTAGCACCATCTGGACAAACACAGCTTCAACATACACACTTCCACATACATAAAAGTGAACCGTGAGAAAACAAAAGGAAACGTTGCTTTCTCCTTGCTCTGTGCAAATTTACACCCCCACTTTTGAGATGAGAAACTAGGCACTTCTATAATTTAAAGATGCCCATAGCACACTCGCCATCACACAGAACCTACACCTCAGAAAGTCCCAAAGATATCGGAGGGATTAAAAGCAGCACACAGCTCTTGGAAGAAATAACTCTCCCCAACGAAACACATATTTAATATTGTCACTAAGTAGTTGAGGTGAAACTTTTATTTATTCATTGCCAAATAATTTGCTTTCTAATTTAGAGTTTAAAGTGATCTCAAACAGTAAGTTTCAAAACATACCATTTTGAAAGGTTGTCTGGAATATCAGACTACAAGGGAATTATTTCTAACACACCAAGGTTCAAAAAAATGCTAGGTGAGTGATAGTGTTACTAAAAATGCAAAGTAGCTATTTATTGCAATATATACTAATGTATTTAGTGTATACAATTGTGTGCAAAGTTTCCCTGAACAACACATTAAAATAAGAGTTAAAGGTCAAGTGTTCTTTACAGTGAAATTTCTCCTTTCAAAGAATATCTTATAATTTGAGGGGAGAAGAAACTCAGCTAAATGAAAATCAGACATTAAATATTTTTTTTTTCAGAAGCCTATTACGTGTACATTTTGAAAGTGTTAAAACATGCCAGGTCCATGCTGTCTGTATTTCACACAATTCTTCTGGAAGCACAGACTTCCTCCAATATCTTCCCCAATAACTAAATTAATATTTATGTTATGCATTCATCATTACATTCAGGCTCAAGCACTAAAGTTACGTGACCTTGCTACTGAAAATCCAAGAGTCAAAAACCCTCTGACAAGTATTTCACAAAGCCTGTGATGTCTGGTTGTTACTCCGTAACTCCCAGGTATTACAGGACGCCAGAATCTCATTACAGTTATTAATGCCATGGCTTTTTTGGCAGGCAATAAACGTAGACACAAAATAGCTACTTAGCAACATTTGAACTTTCAAAAGTAACCCAGGAATTCCTCCTAAAATAAATGCAAACACATTAGTATTTCTATAATTCACACTTTTACACTAAAGATACTGCAAAAAATCGTTATTTTATTCAGAAGTAAGCTAAGATCTTTACAGATTGAGAACTCTGTCCTGGGCCACTACTGTGACATCTATCCCTACATCTATCAGTGGCTTGAAAACCTGATGTAATTCATTAAAATCCTAACGGTTTCATCTCTGTCCCACAGATATTCTGATTCATGCTTAATTGACCTAGTAAATTATGCCAAAATGTACTTACAAACGAACTATATGTTACCACAAACACACACTTGTCACATGAAACACATTTTATGATGCAGATTGATCAAATTACCGACTCCTGCAGTTGAACATCTCTGCTACGAGTAATTTACAATACAGGTTTTGTAGGTTCTGTAGGATTACGGTGCTTTGCTCCCCATCCTATTCTGATAGTGAATATCAAACAGTTTGGTAGCACATATGCCCTCTGTACATGCACTGGTTTTTTGGGGAAAAAAAAAAATCCTCCACAAAGCCTATTCAAAACTATCAGAGTACTTATCTGTTCTGCATCTAAGAAAAACATGAAGACTGCCATAAACACCTATTTAGAAAGAACAACATTATATTCTTAAACACGGCAGCAAAAAAAAAAAAAAGTCTTTAAAGCCAAAAAGAAATAATAAAAAGCAAACAATCTCTACTCAGACATTCAATATCTGTGATTGAATAGGCATGTATAAATAAAAGATATGAGATTAAAGCAGATTAAATTACAGTATTAAAAGAAAGGCTAAAAAATAATTTTGGAAAGTTGAAATAAATTTCAGGCAAAGCAGTTTTACCATGTGTACTAAAAGATATATTTTAAAAAAACAACAACAAATGCAACAAAAGTAACAATTAGCAAATAACCTTTTTGTGGAGGAACAGAGATTCATACACAAATTTAATTATATCTGTTCTCCTGTGTAACGTTACGCTCTTGAAAATTCATTTTGTGGGGAGGTCTTTCAAATTCAGCAACCGATTAAAAATAGTCCAGATAATTTTTTTATAAAATCCACAAGCCTGCCTTATTCACACCAATAGATCCTTTTACCTAAAACCACATTTCATAGAATTAAGCATGCTCAGGACTAGGTTTCTACAATGATTTTACACATCTTGGGATGCGAGCGGTTCTGTTCGGAGTTCCTTTGGATTCCCTTCCTCTGATCCCACTGCAGGTTCAAATGACACCCTTCAACATTCAAAGGTGTCAAGTAGAAACCAATAAAAACATTCTATCAAAAAAGCCACAGCAAGTTCACACTGACTGCCTGACTCCAAGTAGAGGAAGCTATCAAGAAAAATACAGCTGCTTTAAAAAGAAAACAAACAATTGCAAAATGGCTCATTTTGTTTGTTTTTCTTTTATCAGCCCAGAGATGAATCTTCTATTAACATCTGCCATGTATCATCGTGTAATCCTCCTTTTCTCTTTCCTCCCAAACTACTGCAATTCAGGGTAACCCTAATCTTTAAAGTGGACAAGAACCATAAAACCCTACCTGTGGTGGGAAGGATTAGGGAGTACATCATGCTTTTTAGTAGATGGGATTTAAACAAGCAATAAGGAGAGGAAAACCTCCCAAGACATAATCCGACAGTCTCAGACTGACCCAATTCTTTCGCCGTAAGAAGTGATCATCACATATCTGGCCCGATTTAAATCAATGGTTAAGTGTGCCAAAGAGTTTTCAGGTTCTACAATGTATTTTTAACTTCAGACTGACTAGAGCTCACGCTTGAAACATGGGAGCAATTGAAGATGCAATTTTGTACAGTTAGATATTAAGAATATGCTTACATTTAGTCAGAACACTTTTGGCAATTGGGACAAAAGGGGAAATTTAACTTATGCATGATCCTGTTGAACAGCTAATATATCATCCAGCACAAAAACCCCAAACTCACCAGGCAGAGCACAGTACTCAGCCTACTGAATAACAAACAAAAGACAAAATTAAGAGAGAAACAAGAATTGAGAGATTTTCACCATGATTGGAAGCAATGCTGGATGAATGTATGTATCCATAATTTGAAATAATATACACTTTTTTTAACATACAATCAGCAACTGACAAATTGCAATTTTCTGAGTTTTATGATCCAGTAACAGTCCATCTCACATTCTTATATTCCTTGGAATTTTAAAGGCTTTAAATGAAAACTAAATAGAACTATAACCAAACAAAGCACTGTCCTGGCAAGAATAAAAACATACAAAGGCCAGTATTTTAGCATTAGTAATTTATTTCCATTGTGCAAGGAAAACAGATTATATATCCAGCACAATTCTTAAATAGAATTTTCACCAGAATATGAACACTCTGCTTCACGAGATGCTGCGAGTCTAAAATTAAGCAATTTGACAGAGTGCTTGTAAATAGTGTATCACTGCACAGATTAACAGACACTAGCTACGTTCAGCTGAAAAAAACAGTCACAACATTCGGTATTTAAGAAATAAAATGACAGGATTGGCTAATGGTTGTACATCTTTTACGGCTACTAAACTGTCTACTTAAATCTCATTCTTCTCAAATTAAATTAACAGTGTAACCTCAAGTAACCCGAACAATCTTCATCCCTTTTCAAGTAGTTCAAAATGCCTTTGTTTGAAATTATCTCCTTTTTTTGCTTTATTGATCACATCTTTAGGGCCACATACTTTATTTATCACATTTCTAAGCAAGGACAAACTGACGTGCTCTCTCTCAAAGCCTTCCCACGGCAGCGAAGCTATGCTCTGACCTCTGCTGGTACAAACCTGAAAGCCACTGTCTTCCACTAATGTATTAGTTGTGTATTTACACGTGCAAAAAAATTGCTCTAATCCATTACTTTTTCTGTTACATAGCAGAACTGCTGCACATATTTGTCTCATCCTTCAAGGGTCTCACATAACTGCTGCTTACCTGTATTTATCAAAGCTTTTGGTTGCAGTGCAGCTTGAACAGTGAGGGTATGAAACAGCTTCCAAAGGGAACAGGTATAACCTCTGAGCTCTGGTCTGCTGCCTTGACATCCAACCCACTGAACTTTCTTAGTGAGAAATATCCCAGAAATCTGAAAAAAAATGTGTATTTAAGATATATGCACCTCTGGGACTTAAATTCACTGTTGAACATAACAGCAGTCACAGTTGATCTACCTCGAAATCGAGGTGATCCAAGGATAAGGAATAGTACATGACTCTCTCTGCACTTGTTGCTAATGAATTCATGCTTCAGCCAAACAGATTTTAATCTTCTAACGATCCTTAAGTCTGAGATACTCTGATGCACCAATATAAAACTCATCCCTCTTGCAAAAATATTACATGACATACCGTGTACAGTCACTGATGTCAAGCCCACTAAAATGCACATCGCAAACGCCTCATTAGTCTGACATTAAGTAGCTTCACTTGTAAAGTTTTTTTTAAGCACAGTATGAACACAATACACACACACGCACACACAAATACCACTGGAAACTCTGACAGAGCTACAGTTTCCCTGGACACATTAAAAATTCCATATTACTCAGTAAGATCCATGTGAATTACAGTGGTAAAGTTTTAACAGGGTAAGATGTAGAACTCTTTATTATTTCTTCTTAAAACAAAACCACTGCTTATTCATTATACCTAAAACCCAGTACAAGATTTTAGTTTCTGAGATTTATCTCTCTGCTTCCTAAAACACACAGGAGGTTTCCAAATTTCAGACAGCAATCCTGTTTCATGGGAAGAAAGACTCATGTTAACTACTGTACACAGATGGCCCTAGCACAGGGCTTTGCAATTACCAAAGGGAGATGGGATTCCTAGCAAGGCCTTTACTGTGCCAGGAAATTAAAGTATTTTGGGGAAACTCTTCAGGAATAATTCTCATTTCAGTGGGTAAATTTCCCACCACTTAAACTCTGACTTTCCAAGCGAATCCTGCTGACAGCAGGCATAGCAAGCAAAGGCAACTCAAAAATATCCACTGGGAATCTGGCGCCATTTGAAGCTGACGTTAGGGAACGTGTATGTGTTAACGACTGCTTGCTCATTACAAAACTGAGACAGGATTGTGTGTTTCAATTCTCTAATTTCAATTCCTTCATGTGGATTTTTTTTCCTGGTAATGATTTCAGTTTGTTTTCATTTTAACCTTCTTATAACTCCATTATGACTGAGGGACCATCAGTGACTGATGTCTTAGATTTATAGAGAATCTTATCCTTTATTAATGCCCTATTTTATGCTGGAACTGGTAACAGCTTACCCGCATTTTGTTGTTGACCAGATCTAGGATAGCATCATAAGGGATTTTGTCTAATGGAAGGCTCACCAGCCACTCTTGCAAGGTTTCTAACAACTTTACCACAGGCTGACGGCCAGGAAAAAGCTGAGGAAAAAAAAAAACAGAAGAAAATACCCATATTTTAAAGCACAAATCTCATTAGCAGCAAGACACTTTCATCTTTATCTAAATGTGTTTTTCCTGTCTTTAAAATGCTTCACATTTTCTTTTGTTATGAGCAAATTTATTACTTGTTCTGCTTTTGATAAAAAGCCATCTCACACTAACTTTTGCTAACAAAATTTTAAAAGTTGCATGCACAAAATGTTAACCAGTAAAACAAAGCTACTCAACAGCAGGCAGAAATGCTACAGAACAATTTTGGACAGATTACATAGAGTTTCTCTCTAAGGTAATTCAGCTCAGTGTATAGCTCAGAAAAAAGCATAAGACCTAAGTGAATCAGAGAGGCTGAAATCCTTCTCGCTCTTAGAATATTAATCCCAAAAATTAGTTCTTGCAAAATATCTGTTCAGATTTCTGCAAATGTAGATAATGTTGCTTATCTAGAAGAGCATTTTCCTTTTCATATGTGTAATAGTGATTTCCAAAGTGATTTGGAAGTAGTGACTTCCTTAACTTGCAGCTTAAAGAAGTCAGAGTTTGGCAGGTGAGTGTGAGGAACTGTAAATCAGAGGTCATGCCGTTATTTTACACTAGAAATGGTATTTTGCTTTAGTGATGGTTGTAATTATTACAGAATTAAGTAGAGTATGCATACCATCTTCTCAGTACCCTTCCAGAGGGAGCAGTATTTCAACAGATGGGTAAATAAAGTCCCTGCATCTCCTACATTAAATACATAAAGCAATTTATGACAGAACGTGCTATACATATGCTAGTCATTCTGCAGTCATCATCCAACTATCAATAATATCTCTAATTCACAGACTGCTTACTTGATACCATGCAAATCTAATGGGCAGGAACTCCCTTTTGCTAATTGTACTGTACCTAACACAAGGGGCTGTGGGCATTGTTTGGGTTCAAAGACAGCTCTGAAATCGTCTGTAAAAAAAACCCAGCCCACCTCTGAACTACTGACTGCTTATTAGAACGACAATTATTCCTGTAGGAGCCCCTGGGTATCATGCATTACTATCTAAAAGACACTAGTATCTCAGGCAGGTATCAGTCTCATTGAGGATTCAAAAACCAATGACTTCTGCACTAACTAACTGACAAAAAACCTAATTCTGTAACAAAGAAAATTCCCCAAGTAGTGATCCAGAGACTTCTGTGACTTAGGATTTCAAACCACTATAAACGCTGTTACACAGGAGGACAGTATAAAAAGTTTCCTAATGGAAACACCTGTAAATTACCACGACAAGAGAATGCAAATAAAGAACAGCAGGACCCACTTGTACAACGGCAGCCTGGAGACGAGCGTGCAACCAAAAAAGAGCATTCCCCACTTCTGCACTAATAGCCAGGGAAGCACATGACATCAGCTGGCCAGGAGCCATCAGGAAGAACAGAGGATGTTTTCAGGATAATATGATGGAAAGATTACCACCACACTTTCTTAAAGAAATGAGGCCAGCTAGAGATTTCTGACCTCTGACGGCCGCGGGGGGGCAAGAAACTGTCTGTCTGATTTTCAGATAAATCCAGATATTTGGAAATAGTTCATTTGGGCCTTATTATTCTCTTAAACAGCTACTGATTCACTTTCTTTAAAATAAAACAAAGTGTTATCCGCTCAGTAAGTAAATATAAAGAGACACTGGTCGTTTCAGTAGGTTGACATTATAAAGTTAAATTATTTCAATTTTTTTTTTCAAGTCATATCACATTTTACTGTTTTACATTTTACATGTATTACTATGAACACATTTTACATGTATTGTCCCTTCACTCAAATGTAATATATAAACATCTTTATTTTTTAAATACTCTATTATATTCCATGCCTCAATTATTTTGAAATCCTGAATTAATTAAATTCAATACCTCAATTATATTCAAAATTTATCCAGAAGTTACTAACATCTCTAAAAAGAACACCCTTTGTCAAGTATGTACTAATGAAATCCAAAAGTCAAGAATGAAAAACAACGGGTTTTTTTAAACCCACTCAGTTACAATAGCTACTTGTCCTAAAAATCTGACAAATGGACTATATTTACAGTGTTTGTTCAATATGCTGCAGACTACTCAAGTTTTATTTAATTTCGAGTCCTCTAAGATTAAATTAAAATACATTTCAACCACAGAATTATGTCAGAACGGCATATACAGTAACTCAAAAATAACATTTAAAGAAACCCACAAAACTATTTTTTAAGCTAGTGAGGAAGCATATATTTATACATTCTGAAAGACATTTTGAGAGACTTATGTCACATAATAAATTTTATGTTAGACTCACTTTATTCTTACAAATAATCAAAGACTAGAAGTGTATACCTTGGCAGAGACAGTAACAAAATCCTTGAAGGTCTTTAGCTCAGCTCCCTCAAGTGTCCTGTGAGTAGCAAGCTCTATCCTGAGCAGGTAATGCAATCCTGATTCAAGGTCAGCCATGTACAGCTTAGACCTGAAACACACATATATAATGTTCCAAAGTGGCAGGTTTCTTTCGCTCATTTTCTCACCAGTCATGAAGGTAAAATTGATATATAGTAGGTGTCGTTAAAACCTCAACATTTGCCACTCCACAGTGATTGCCATATATCCTACACCAGTATGGGAAGACACAGCACTTGCTGCAGGTGCTCAGCATGGTGAATGTCAAGTTCAATGAGTCTGACTGTACTCTCTTGAAAGAGCAATTTTATGTCATTTCCTTCAGAGTTTAGACAAATGAAGCATAACCACACACAAGAATTTCTTTTATATTTGACTAAACTTTTTGCCTCCCAGTCAGCTTTACCTTGTAATGAAATTATAACCCTGACACTGTCAGCAAGGAAACAGCTAGTGTAAAGAAATTATAGCTTCTCTTCAGGATTGACCACAAATAGAAAAATTACACACTAGGAAAAAAGGGAGACTATACACAGTGCAGGAGTGCAAACAAGACTGGAAAAGGTCAATGTTGGAAAGGACTGAATCTAGAAATCCTCTCCCAAATGCAGTAGTTTTACTGTAGGTTCTTTGCCAGAAGTTTAACAGTCAACTTCAATCACACTAGCTTTTAAGACAGAATTAGGTGCCTTGTGACAGGTACAAGTAAAACACATAAAGCAAATAAAAGACTTCAAGAGCTCCTTCTCAGCCAAATATCTTCATAACAACAAAACACACTTTACAAAGTACAAATACATCAAGTAAAACACCCTGTCTTTCACTGCTTTCCAAGTGCAAACTCTAGACACTGATACAGAGCGATGTAACAGAACAAACAGAAGTTCACATAGTGGAATTAAACACTTTTTGTAAGAGTTCAGCAGCACTATTATTTCTAAAAAACAAGCAGAACTAAAAGAGCAGTCATTCAAGAAACTGTCTAGCCCCACCTCTTAAATAACATGCAGGACATAATATACTAAGATACAGAATAATCTGTATTCTTAACAACTCAAACTACAGACTTACTCTGAATTTATTTCCTTAATTAATAATATACTCACTTAAATTTAAAAGAACAGCAAAATTTTGCTTCAAGTTTCTTAAATAAAGAGAGATCCATGTGAATGCATGACATTCCCACAAAGAATCCTACTTAGAAGATACTTGGACTTGCCATTCACAACAACAAAAATTGTGTCTTGCTGGAAAGCAGCTCAATTGTCTTGATAACAGAATGTTTCATAGAAAATATTTTATAATAGTCATTGAAAGAAGATGACACTAATGTGTCCATGAAAGGAAAATAAGTATAAAATGAAAGCACTCAGTCCTATATCTTGTCCATCTAAAAATGCTGAGGGATTATCTCTCTGCAAAGACTTTGCATCCTTCTCTCAAACAGACAAAGAGGGAATGAGGGTGAAGATAAACCTTACCAGATTTAGTACAATAAACGCCTTCTACAGTGACTTTAGTGTTTTCTATTGTACTTGCATTTTTAGTGGGCACTGCTTCGCTGTTATACACACATGGAATTCTTGTTTTCTACAGAAATGTTGTAACTTGTTATTTTACTATTTATTTTTTCTGAGACACTGATTACTTGCTGAAGTTTTCCAACAATTCACATCAGTGATCTACATACTTCAGGTAATGGGTGATAAGTCCTTGGTTTTTGTAAGCCAATCAAGTACTTAACAATACTTTTTGAGAAAAACATTAGCAGTGCAGATGCTTGCTGCTAAAAATCAAATACTGAAAGCCCATGATAATTTCACCTCTGAATTGCTTGAAACATTGCTCAAAATCGTGAAGAAGCTGCAACCTTGATACTGGAACTGAACTAATTCACAAGTGTTACCTCAATATACTGAGAAATGGATGAAATTGAAGCAGGACAAGATCATTCAGTAGTGATCACCCTATTCAACTCAAGGTGCATCACCTGGGATGGAATGAAGTAAAATTTTGAACTGCATTAGGATTTTATAATAAATTACAGCACAGCTTCCCACGTGTCAAGAAAAAAACTGCAAGCAAATTTTAATAATCAAGCTCTGATCTGAAAATTGATGGTATCACTTACTTATCAAACTCCTTCCACACCTTAACTTCTGCACTCTCTTCTCTCTTTTCTTGAAGAGGTAGCTGAAGTGGCAAAAGAAGTTTTTTTCTTACACCTGGCAGTGACTTCAAATACGAAGAAAAGAAAGACCGTAGAGGCTTCAAACTGCATATAACCAGAGAAAGTAAAGATTACTTTTAACCTCAACAGTTGTAAGCAAAAGTAATATTAGGTCTCTTCTTAAAAAAATACAGGTAATAATATTAAATGGTTCATTAAGAACAACCAGCGCATTGCTCTCAGCATATCAAACTCCAATCAAGAGACACTGGCCTAGAGCTTTTACTTCCAGTCAGAAACACTATTTCATCTGCTCCACAACTGAGTTCTGTCAGCAGTATAACCTTCTTACTGGAGTCAAACAACATAAGGGTTATCATTCCACCACACCATTTCAGCTGGTTTTCCCTACTAAATGATGAAGTCTTAACTTCCACGCCTGTGTATTACAAGCATTCACAAGAGTAAACTGTATAACAAGAGCACCAGATTAGTTAATAATTGCTAGAGAGCATTCAAGACAGGGAATTTTCAAACACAAAGAAATGGAACACACAGCTTCAGTCAGTACAATGTATTGATTACATGCCAGGACACAGTGTCATCAGATACATGCAAAAGGTTATAGAAGAAATTACTTTGTATGAAAGGAATCTATGAACAGTTTTTATAGCTTCAGTGAACCTCCTCATATTCCTCAGACAGATAACTACTTACCTGTTAATTAATCCATGGGACCCATTTGGATGTATCAGATAGCATGAAGGGACTGAGGTAACACCCAGTTTCTCAAGAAAAGGCTTATCAAAATTCAACGCTCTCTTTACAATGATGTTTTCATACTGGATCAAGTCTAAAATAACCTGGGTAATGAAAAGATGACATGAATTATATACATTGTTCAAGGAATATCCAGTCTTGTAGGACAAGACATATAAATAGGTGAAGTGCATCATCCTCTAAGGGTATCATTAAGCTGTTCACGAAGGAAGTACATCTATGAGTATTCCTGGACACTAACAACTTCAGTTAAAGAAGATTTACTCTTCTCCGGAAATTACTACTCCTATCTTCCATTTTTTTTTTTTTCCCATGCTCTATCCTCATCTTTTCCCTTTGAAGTCTAACATCTGAAGAAAACATGTGAATGAATAATAAAATGTCCTCATAAACCTCAAAATAGCCCAGAGGACATCCCACAGGCACCAACAGTTTATGTTTCATGTGATATATGTAACAGTCTAAAGGCAAATTTTCAGGTAGTGAAGAAACATTGGTCCCACCACTTTACTGCATTCTGACGTCAAAGTCCATGACTCAGAAAACAACTAAGGGCTCCACAGGAGTTACGGCTCTGCCTGGCAAGCCCTGCCAAATCAAGCTGTGGTCTGTGGTGTCACAGCACCCAGCTGTCCGTTCAGCTTTTTGTTTACCAGCCCCACAGCAGAGACTCCATATAGGGATAGGTGCCTGTAATCAAGAGTTACAGTTCACTATCCAGCTTCTTAGCTCAAATTTGTCATTCTTTTACTTTTCCCCTCTCTGCCTCTTCTGTATCTTTTCCCTGTTGTTAGCTTCACAGTTTCCACTATACTTTTCCCTTCAGGTGAGTATTCTCCTTTGCTACATTTTCTCTCACTTTCAAACTTGAAACTTAAGAGACCCTTCCTTCCTTCCTTTCATCAAGGATAAATGCATGGCCTTCCTTTCTTCAGCAGTTGTGATTTCCATTAGGTTTGTCCATATTGCCTTATACAGTAAACTTGAAAACAATGTTATTTTCTATTTCACTAAACTACTCTATAAAGCTAAAATACTACATAACATTAGCAAAGATTTTTTTCTTCTGAAAGCAGAATCCACTTTCTGTTAATCAGATGACATTCAGTC